>NW_017973927.1:0-9521 GCF_001876935.1 Asparagus officinalis
GGAGAATAATAAAATCAAATTGCCTCCAGTTCAGGATCAGGAAGATGCCAAGAGGATTAATGATCCGAACTATTGTGCATTCCACAGAGCGGTGCACCACCCCACCAATGTATGCTATGCTCTTAAGGACAAGATCCAGGCTCTCATCGACGTCGGGGTCATCACAATGAAGCAGCCGTACTGTGCATTCCACAGAGCGGTGCACCACCCCACCAAGGTATGCTATGCTCTTAAGGACAAGATCCAGGCTCTCATCGACGTCGGGGTCATCACAATGAAGCAGCCAAAGGAGAAGAAAGTGGGTGCGAATGCAGTCACGATTGGCTTCGGCTCCTTTCCCGTGAACCAGTTCCAGCTTGAGCCGGTAATAAAAGCAGCAGTGAAGACGGTGAACGATGATCCTCACAAGCAGCGCCAGAAAGGACTCGTGCCACACACAGCCCCTAATGGCGAGATTCTTTGGGTTCATCCAGATCTGATCGGAGACGAACAGTGGACTGGGACCTCTTCCAAGAAGAAATCAAAAGGGAAAGGCAAATCTTGTTATGGGGTGTCCGCTATTCCAGGAAGAGACGATGACAGAATTCCGGCCTTCCCACTTTCTGAAGATGATACAAGTACCCAGATGCTTCCGAGCAACTAGGTACCAACACTCCTCCGTCCAAAACATTGGCGGAATTGGGAATAGCAGCAATTCCCTCGACGCCTATAGCCGCGGAAAGAGTCCAACAGAAGGAGAAAGGAAAAGAGCCTTTACGCCAGGAGACCCAAAACCCGAGGCAGTCTCGATTCAATCATCCGATTGGAAGAGACAAACCGGGGAATGCGAGCTCTCCACCTCATTTCGACATCATGGCGCAATTAGCCAATATCCCGGCTAGGATAACCCTTTACGAGTTATTGCGCCTATCCAAGGATACAAGGAAAGCGCTGCAAGAGGCCTTGAGTGACTCTGAAGCTTTTCTAACTCGGATCAAGCCATCCCCTGAAGGGCCAGAGCCATCAGCTCAGCATTGCAACCTAGCGGCGCATCATTTTCCATGCATCTCTTTCACTAAAGAGGATATGCAAACAAAGAACTCGAAGCATGATCGGCCCTTGTACTTCACCGGGCACATTGGCTCCAGCATGGTCAACCGGATCCAAGTTGATCCGGGTTCCGCTGTTAGCATAATGCCATTCCGATTGATGCATCATCTCGGAATCCCGACGAGTAAATTAGCCTCCACTGGCACTACGATTTATGGATTCAACACCAGCGGGTCTAGACCCTTGGGGAAGATCCGAATCAAGTGCCAGATCGGAGATTTAAAATCGGAAGTTACTTGTTATGTAATTGATGCAGAAACGTCCTATAATTTGCTGTTGGGTCGACCTTGGATCCACGGTAACCTTATAGTTCCGTCAACTCTGCATCAATGCCTCAAGTACATAGACTTGAATAACGAAGTCAAGACGGTGGTCGCGGATAAGCAACCGTTTAAGGGATTGGAAAACTATTTCACCGATTCCCTTCTATACGGCGCTGAATCAGCCTCCTGTAATGCTTTCCTTGTATCCTTGGACAGGCGCAATAACTCGTAAAGGGTTATCCTAGCCGGGATATTGGCTAATTGCGCCATGATGTCGAAATGAGGTGGAGAGCTCGCATTCCCCGGTTTGTCTCTTCCAATCGGATGATTGAATCGAGACTGCCTCGGGTTTTGGGTCTCCTGGCGTAAAGGCTCTTTTCCTTTCTCCTTCTGTTGGACTCTTTCCGCGGCTATAGGCGTCGGGGGAATTGCTGCTATTCCCAGTTCTGCCAACGTCTTGGACGGAGGAGTGTTGGTACCTAATTGCTCGGAAGCATCCGGGTACTTGTAGTGGTACTCGTTCCCGCTCCGAGTGGCGAATGTTTCCTGCTCATCTTCAGAAAGTGGGAAGGCCGGAATTCTGTCATCGTCCCTTCCTGGAATAGCGGACACCCCATAACAAGATCTGCCTTTCCCTTTTGATTTCTTCTTGGAAGAGGTCCCAGTCCACTGTTCGTCTCCGATCAGATCTGGATGAACCCAAAGAATCTCGCCATTAGGGGCTGTGTGTGGCACGAGTCCTTTCTGGCGCTGCTTGTGAGGATCATCGTTCACCGTCTTCACTGCTGCTTTTATTACCGGCTCAAGCTGGAACTGGCTCACGGGAAAGGAGCCGAAGCCAATCGTGACTGCATTCGCACCCACTTTCTTCTCCTTTGGCTGCTTCATTGTGATGACCCCGACGTCGATGAGAGCCTGGATCTTGTCCTTAAGAGCATAGCATACCTTGGTGGGGTGGTGCACCGCTCTGTGGAATGCACAGTACTTCGGATCATTAATCCTCTTGGCATCTTCCTGATCCTGAACTGGAGGCAATTTGATTTTATTATTCTCCACGAGGTATTTGAAGATCCCAGGAACTTCGTCCTCTCTGAATGAATAAACTTTCGGGAACTTTGGCTCCGAAGCTTTCGGCCTCGGGGTTTGTTGTTGCCACCTTGGTTGTTGAGGTGCCTTTTGCTGCTGCTGCTGCTGCGGTTGCGCTTGCACCTCGAACGTTTGATTTGCGTTCACGGCGTTCGCATGCGCTTTTCCTTTACCCCTAGGGGTGAAGTTCGGTTGCGGAGCGTTATTTGGTATTTGGCCCCTTTCCGCCTTCTTCCTTTTGATGAATCGTTCGGCTCTTTCCCCTCGCACCTTCAGGTCCTTCCAGGTCTTTGATGGCGCCGTTCCCATAGATTCAAGGATATCCAAGGTGAGATTGTTGTGACAGGTCTCGAGGATGAAATCTTCGCTGACCGGGTCTCTGCAATTCATTGCTTTATTTCGAAACCTTTTCACAAAGTTTTCGACTGTCTCACCATTTTTCTGTTTCTCCTCAAACAGAGTGCTGATCGAGACCTCAGTGTCATCATCAAAGAAGTTCGTCAAGAACATGTCTTCCATGTCGTCCCAACTGCCGATGCTCCCCGGCTTGAGGCGACGATACCAATCGAAGGCCGCTCCGCGAAGAGTGCCAACGAATGACCGTACCATCAAGGGTTCGTTGCCGGAGATTGTTCCTAGGTGAGACTTGAAATAGATTAAATGTTGGGTAGGGGAACCCTTTCCATCAAACGGCGTAAAGTTAATGAGATTGAACTTTGCCGGATATGGAATTGATTCCCACTCCCTCGGATATGGACACGGTATACCTGACCTTTTTACCTCTTGAGCATTCATCAATGCATTGATTTTGCTCTCCAAGTCTTTCATCTTTTTGTCTTCACTCGTTTCTATTTTCGAGTGGTTTTGGGGAGAGGTAATGTGGTCTTCTTTGGCATTATCATCTACCGGACCACTTCCGTTGTCGTTGTTGACAGGGGGAATGATGACATTATTCCCTTCCCGTTCATTCTCTTCTTGGTTCTGATGATTGGGTCGAGTGGGCTCCTCTTGATGAGTTGTCAAAGCTGCGAGTTGCTGATCGTGCATCTCCCTCATCCGCTGTAGGGTCATTTCCATCTCGAATTTGAAAGCTTCTTTCTGCCGAGCTAGGGCGTCTTCAAGCATTTTGTTCATCTGCTCGGCACTGATCATGAGTACCTCGCGGGGTTGTCCCTCGCTGGATACCGTGTTGTCCGAAGCAATTGCGGAGCCGGCATCTGATGCTTCATCTTCTGATGGTAATCTCGTCCGAACCCTACCATAAGTCCCTCGTGTAATGGTTCCGGACTGTAGGTGAGTTAGATACCAGGGTACCAACGGGATTGACTCGGGATTGTCCCCTGTCGATGCTCCTTTGCTGGCCATGTTGATGGTGACCTTCGGGAATTCTCTGTCTTTGACTATCCTTCTTCTTCGCTGGAAACGCCTAGGCTTAGCTTCAGACGTTCCGGTGGAAATTCTGTCAAATACTGAAATTCTCCTTGGGGTTTGAGCACAAGAGCATTCTGACAGCACTGCCTTGATTATGTTGGCGCACGGGCAGCGAGACTCCATGTCCTGCACATACTTCTTTCGAGATTTCCCCATACCACCAGCTCTATAGTACAGCTCATCAGCTTGGTAACTGGAGCAACCTATAGAGTGTTGGCATGTGCTCCTTGGTAAAACACCATCATCCTCGGATGAGTGTGCTTCCCTTTTGGCATGGGATGTTTTGTTAGTTTTCTCAAAAGTGGCCCGTTCAAGTTTACGTTTTTGTGAACATAAAAATTGAACGGGCTCTTGTATTTCGACTCGCAATCCGATGCGGTCGGTGATAGGGGCTTTCCCTTTCTCATCTTTCGTGGGGGGATTAATTCGACCCCCAGTTTGATTTGAAACTTGGTGACCTTTCAATGGACCCAAGCGCTCCTTGATAGGTACTTTACCTCGATTCCCTGGTAAGGGACCGAGGCGACCTTTCACAGGAACCTTGGAGGTTGAAGGGTCTGTTTTCATACCTGACCCTACCGGAGGTGCCGGGGTAAGGGGAACAGGATTTGGCCTTGGTGAAGGTTGGGCAGCAACTTCTTTCACTTTTGTCTTAGGCGTTGGGTTCGCCTTTAGCACCCACGTCTGTTTGAGTTTTGGCGGAGTCTTGACCGCCTCTTCTTTTTGCATCTCCTCTGCTTTCTTCAAGAGAGCTCGGGCATGCGCAAGGAGTGCACGGCGCTTCCTGATTCTCTCTTCAAGAGTGGAGCGGTTCCTTGTAACACGCACCCACTTGTTTGTTCCTGCTTGAGAGGAGGGGCTGGTTATATACCTTTGTTGCTCTTGGCGTTGTCTCGCTTTGAGATCTTCGCTGTAGCGGACCCCATCCATAGGCTCCAAAGCCTTGGCCATTTGACGAGCAAGACGTTGACGCCGCCTTTGGAGTGCCCTCTTTGATATAGCTGGAGCGCCTTCAGTAGCCACCTTCTTAGGGGAGGAGCCCAGATCTGCGATCTTGACCACGTTGGGCAACGCGGAGTCGCCACGTGGTGCAAGTGCAGCGATGGCTAAGGGATCTTGGGTCTTTGAGCCGAGGGTCCCACGAACGACTCTGGAGGAGGATGCCTTCTTTCGCCTACTTGGAGAGGCGGATCTGGAGGAGGAGGAAGAGAGGTATTCTTCGTACTTCTGCTGGTCGAACTCGTACTCGACCTCTTCGTTCACCCGGATCTTGAGGGCCGGTTGCGTCACGACGGCGTCGGTTGCGATGCCGTTGGCTCCCACTGTGGTCGCCAGCTTGTTTTCGGTGAAAGTCGGTGTTTTCATTGCTTTTGAATCTGTTACAACTTCAAACGTTACAACAAGAATGCAACTAAAACAAAGATTACAACTTTATCGAAAATAAACACGAGATCCCGTTTTGGTGCGGTCTCGCTTGCGTGGGTCTTTGGCCTGTGACGGGGATGTTGATATCCGTGGACCACCGGGGCAATCAGATCCGGTCCGGATAAATCGGACAGAGTTTCGTCGATCCGCGTGAGATCTAGAAACTTCTAATCCAGAAATATCGGACAGAACTTCGTCGATCCGCGTGAGATCTAGAAGTTCTAAGCGTATACCTCGGCTAAAGCGAGGTAATAGCTCTTCTTAGTATTAACGCTAAAGGCTAATACTAAGGAAGGATGAGAACGGGTGATGAAGGCTGATTTAGACCTCTCCTCCTCGGTTGAAGTGCTCGATCAGTGTTTGCTGCAGCAGGGCTTCGCCGAGGCTCTCCAAAAATCCAGATCCTTCCAAATGAGGTAAGGGGGTCCTATTTATAGGAAAACAAGAGGGGGGGCGTCCGCACAGATCTAGGACACCCCAGGGGTGTCCGCACAGATCTGGGACACCCTTGGGGTGTCTCCAAAAATCCGAGACACCCCTAGGGTGTCTCGGAATTTCCGAGACACCCTTGGGGTGTCTCGGAAATTCCGAGACACCCCTAGGGGTGTCTCGGAAAATCCGAGACACCCCTAGGGTGTCTCGGAATTTCCGAGACACCCTTGGGGTGTCTCGGAAATTCCGAGACACCCCTAGGGGTGTCTCGGAATTTCCGAGACACCCCAAGGGTGTCTCGGAATTTCCGAGACACCCTAGGGGTGTCTCGGATTTTCCGAGACACCCCTAGGGGTGTCTCGGAATTTCCGAGACACCCCAAGGGTGTCTCGGAATTTCCGAGACACCCTAGGGGTGTCTCGGATTTTTGGAGACACCCCAAGGGTGTCCCAGATCTGTGCGGACACCCCTGGGGTGTCCTAGATCTGTGCGGACGCCCCCCCTCTTGTTTTCCTATAAATAGGACCCCCTTACCTCATTTGGAAGGATCTGGATTTTTGGAGAGCCTCGGCGAAGCCCTGCTGCAGCAAACACTGATCGAGCACTTCAACCGAGGAGGAGAGGTCTAAATCAGCCTTCATCACCCGTTCTCATCCTTCCTTAGTATTAGCCTTTAGCGTTAATACTAAGAAGAGCTATTACCTCGCTTTAGCCGAGGTATACGCTTAGAACTTCTAGATCTCACGCGGATCGACGAAGTTCTGTCCGATATTTCTGGATTAGAAGTTTCTAGATCTCACGCGGATCGACGAAACTCTGTCCGATTTATCCGGACCGGATCTGATTGCCCCGGTGGTCCACGGATATCAACATCCCCGTCACAGGCCAAAGACCCACGCAAGCGAGACCGCACCAAAACGGGATCTCGTGTTTATTTTCGATAAAGTTGTAATCTTTGTTTTAGTTGCATTCTTGTTGTAACGTTTGAAGTTGTAACAGATTCAAAAGCAATGAAAACACCGACTTTCACCGAAAACAAGCTGGCGACCACAGTGGGAGCCAACGGCATCGCAACCGACGCCGTCGTGACGCAACCGGCCCTCAAGATCCGGGTGAACGAAGAGGTCGAGTACGAGTTCGACCAGCAGAAGTACGAAGAATACCTCTCTTCCTCCTCCTCCAGATCCGCCTCTCCAAGTAGGCGAAAGAAGGCATCCTCCTCCAGAGTCGTTCGTGGGACCTTCGGCTCAAAGACCCAAGATCCCTTAGCCATCGCTGCACTTGCACCACGTGGCGACTCCGCGTTGCCCAACGTGGTCAAGATCGCAGATCTGGGCTCCTCCCCTAAGAAGGTGGCTACTGAAGGCGCTCCAGCTATATCAAAGAGGGCACTCCAAAGGCGGCGTCAACGTCTTGCTCGTCAAATGGCCAAGGCTTTGGAGCCTATGGATGGGGTCCGCTACAGCGAAGATCTCAAAGCGAGACAACGCCAAGAGCAACAAAGGTATATAACCAGCCCCTCCTCTCAAGCAGGAACAAACAAGTGGGTGCGTGTTACAAGGAACCGCTCCACTCTTGAAGAGAGAATCAGGAAGCGCCGTGCACTCCTTGCGCATGCCCGAGCTCTCTTGAAGAAAGCAGAGGAGATGCAAAAAGAAGAGGCGGTCAAGACTCCGCCAAAACTCAAACAGACGTGGGTGCTAAAGGCGAACCCAACGCCTAAGACAAAAGTGAAAGAAGTTGCTGCCCAACCTTCACCAAGGCCAAATCCTGTTCCCCTTACCCCGGCACCTCCGGTAGGGTCAGGTATGAAAACAGACCCTTCAACCTCCAAGGTTCCTGTGAAAGGTCGCCTCGGTCCCTTACCAGGGAATCGAGGTAAAGTACCTATCAAGGAGCGCTTGGGTCCATTGAAAGGTCACCAAGTTTCAAATCAAACTGGGGGTCGAATTAATCCCCCCACGAAAGATGAGAAAGGGAAAGCCCCTATCACCGACCGCATCGGATTGCGAGTCGAAATACAAGAGCCCGTTCAATTTTTATGTTCACAAAAACGTAAACTTGAACGGGCCACTTTTGAGAAAACTAACAAAACATCCCATGCCAAAGGGGAAGCACACTCATCTGAGGATGATGGTGTTTTACCAAGGAGCACATGCCAACACTCTATAGGTTGCTCCAGTTACCAAGCTGATGAGCTGTACTATAGAGCTGGTGGTATGGGGAAATCTCGAAAGAAGTATGTGCAGGACATGGAGTCTCGCTGCCCGTGCGCCAATATAATCAAGGCAGTGCTGTCAGAATGCTCTTGTGCTCAAACCCCAAGGAGAATTTCAGTATTTGACAGAATTTCCACCGGAACGTCTGAAGCTAAGCCTAGGCGTTTCCAGCGAAGAAGAAGGATAGTCAAAGACAGAGAATTCCCGAAGGTCACCATCAACATGGCCAGCAAAGGAGCATCGACAGGGGACAATCCCGAGTCAATCCCGTTGGTACCCTGGTATCTAACTCACCTACAGTCCGGAACCATTACACGAGGGACTTATGGTAGAATTCGGACGAGATTACCATCAGAAGACGAAGCATCAGATGCCGGCTCCGCGATTGCTTCGGACAACACAGTATCTAGCGAAGGACAACCCCGCGAGGTACTCATGATCAGTGCTGAGCAAATGAACAAGATGCTTGAAGACGCCCTAGCTCGGCAGAAAGAAGCTTTCAAATTCGAGATGGAAATGACCCTACAGCGGATGAGGGAGATGCACGATCAGCAACTCGCAGCTTTGACAACTCATCAAGAGGAGCCCACTCGACCCAATCATCAGAACCAAGAAGAGAATGAACGGGAAGGGAATAATGTCATCATTCCCCCTGTCAACAACGACAACGGAAGTGGTCCGGTAGATGATAATGCCAAAGAAGACCACATTACCTCTCCCCAAAACCACTCGAAAATAGAAACGAGTGAAGACAAAAAGATGAAAGACTTGGAGAGCAAAATCAATGCATTGATGAATGCTCAAGAGGTAAAAAGGTCAGGTATACCGTGTCCATATCCAAGGGAGTGGGAATCAATTCCATATCCGGCAAAGTTCAATCTCATTAACTTTACGCCGTTTGATGGAAAGGGTTCCCCTACCCAACATTTAATCTATTTCAAGTCTCACCTAGGAACAATCTCCGGCAACGAACCCTTGATGGTACGGTCATTCGTTGGCACTCTTCGCGGAGCGGCCTTCGATTGGTATCGTCGCCTCAAGCCGGGGAGCATCGGCAGTTGGGACGACATGGAAGACATGTTCTTGACGAACTTCTTTGATGATGACACTGAGGTCTCGATCAGCACTCTGTTTGAGGAGAAACAGAAAAATGGTGAGACAGTCGAAAACTTTGTGAAAAGGTTTCGAAATAAAGCAATGAATTGCAGGGACCCGGTCAGCGAAGATTTTATCCTCGAGACCTGTCACAACAATCTCACCTTGGATATCCTTGAATCTATGGGAACGGCGCCATCAACCTGAAGGTACGAGGAGAAAGGGCCGAGCGATTCATCAAAAGGAAGAAGGCGGAAAGGGGCCAAATAGCAAATAACGCTCCGCAACCGAACTTCACCCCTAGGGGTAAAGGAAAAGCGCATGCGAACGCCGTGAACGCAAATCAAACGTTCGAGGTGCAAGCGCAACCGCAGCAGCAGCAGCAGCAAAAGGCACCTCAACAACAAAGGTAGCAACAGCAGACCCCGAGGCCGAAAGCTTCGGAGCCAAAGTTCCCGAAAGTTTATTCATTCAGAGAGGA
>NW_017973928.1:0-2604 GCF_001876935.1 Asparagus officinalis
ACGGACGTCCCCTCGGGTTGAGGTCCGACGGGCTCTGAGACAGCAGCAGAAGAGGGTATATCAGCCCCTACAGGCGGATTGCTCGCACCACTCGGCAAAGACGAGGAGGCACCACTGCTATGAAGACTTTTAGCCCCGGGAACTGTAGTAGTATCAGGCCCAACGCCTGGTCCTACAGTGACACTCCTATGTTAACCAAATGGAAATTTGGATAAGTAAGGAGAATCGGGATAAGAAAATCGTATGCATACCTGCAATCCCCCCGTCCTCAGATGCAGCCGGGATGCCAAGAGTCATAAGAGTATCGGCCCAAGCGGCTGGTCCTATGATGACACTTTCTTATTAGTCAAAATGAAAATTTAGACAAATAAGAAGGATTGGGATAGTACAGTTATTTGCATACCTGTAGATCCTTCATCCGTAGGCATTTGAGGGATGCCAGGAGTCATATGAGAATCAGTCCTAGTGGCTGGTCCTATGATTGCACTCATATATTAGTCAAAAGACAGATGAACATAGAAAAGTACAATATCCCTGAATCGTATGCATACCTGTAAGCCCGTCACTCTGAGGCAAACTGGATATGCCAGGGATAGATACCGGGCTAACTCCAATGGTTGACACTGCGGTAATAAGTCATTCATTAGTCAGATAAAAGATCAGGCAAAAGGAGGAGAATCAGATATGTACCGGTAGATGAATCATTCCCAAAGAATGGTCTCTCGGTCCCTCTGGAAGTCTGCTCAGCCAACATGTCAGCTAATAAGCCGGCATCCGGCTTCGAGAAGCTTGGCCCCTCCATCGCAACATCTGCAGGGTAACCTGAATGTTGAAGGATGAGGAAAGCTCGAGAAGATACTTTCAGCAAAAAACAGGAAGTCTTCCTTCCCCATGCTTGAGGAAAATGACATTGAATGTGGACGTACCTGAACAAGGGACTGCGGGCTCAACATTATTCATCTGCTCAAGGTCGATGTTTAGATCGATGCCCAAGGACCCGTCGTGAAGAGCATCGCACATTTGTTGCACAAAGCAATCCATATTGTCAACACCAGGGGACGCCGAACCCGGTGGGAGTTCGCCCTCTTCGAAGAAACCTGGAGCACAAAACATGGTTACAAATCCCAAAAGGTAAACAACCTTGAAGTGGGGCTTATGGACAGTCTTCTTCCTCTTCGGGGCACCAGCCCTCCGAGGACCAAAGGGTCGAACATGCGCAGGCCTATCACACGTTTCAACGTGTGTAGGAGCTGGTGGCTCATGATCATCGGCTGTCCTACCTAAAGTGACAATAGCCATTTCAATAAAAAAAAAGTGGGGCTTATGGGCGGTCTTCTTCCTCTTCGGGGCACCAGCCCTCCGAGGACCAAAGGGTCGAACATGCGCAGGCCTATCACACGTTTCAACGTGTGTAGGAGCTGGTGGCTCATGATCATCGGCTGTCCTACCTAAAGTGACAATAGCCATTTCAATAAAAAAGAGCTGTCATTTATGGAAAAGGAAAATTAAAAGAGACAGGACAAACCGGTATCGAGATCCCCTCTGCCGGTACCTGCATCCACATACTCTTCCTTGGAGGCCTCATCATCATCATCCGTAAGGAGGAGCTCTTCTTCGTCTGAGAGAAGAGATTTGGCATGTCCTTTTTTCCGCTTCTGAGCAAGCTCAGCCCTGCGACCAGCCATCATAGCAGCCCGGACCGCGTATTCGGACTGTAATTCTGAGAGGCTCCTCACATTGATGGACTCATATGCAGAAAGGAACCACTTGCAGCTGAGGAAAGTAACCAATGGCTTACGACGATATGAAGGGAGAGCAAAACGGGCTCCAGTGCAGCCCACCATTGTCCATAGCCACGCTCGTACGCCATCAATCAATCCTCCCTCAACCTGAAGGCTACGGCTCGGATTCCCAACATACAGTTGGTCATAACCGAATTGGCGAGCAAAGCGGCAAGGGAGATAAGGCTCTATGTAGCACTGGTTCTTCACCCGAAGGACAAGATATCCTACACGGATGTTCACTAACCACCGGAAGCAACCCGCATCAAGAATGGTCCGGTCACTTCTAGGTTTCTCCTCATCAATCAGTGTGTCGCCATAGCGACCTGAAAAGTGAGGAAAACACTTAAAGAACTCCCAACTCTTGCGGACCCGAAGCTCTCGTTGAACATCACTGAATTTGCTCCCAAGCCATCTGCTCTGCTCCAACAATTGCATGAAGGGGACAGGGATGTCAACAACGCTGGGGGTCGACATCAAGTCGGGACGGTGAAGAACGAGCCACGCCATCAAATATGCGTAAGGGAGCTCAACCTTCGGACTAACAAGCTCAGCTGATGGTTCAGAACCCATATGTGTGAAACTGCTGACCAGACCCCTGAGCCCGCAATGGATGCTAGCAACCATTGCTGGGAGCAGGGAAAGCTCTCTCCCGTAGGCTAGCTGAACTGCAGGGAAGAGCACCTCGATGGGTAGAGCGTCAGAAGGCTGGTGCGGGATGACGCACTTCTTCAACCAAAGAGCAAGGTAACCTGCTAATAGAGTCCGGGGCCCAATGGACTTCTGGGCACGGCGGAGAAAAGAGCGAAACTTGGTCCCCGCG
>NW_017973928.1:6423-7397 GCF_001876935.1 Asparagus officinalis
CTGAAGGTCAGAATGTCTCTTCTTATTCTCTAACTCTTATGAGTTATTTTTGTGAGAGGAGATCCAATCTTCTGATAGGTTAATCTTTCCTCACCAAACCATCCGCTGATCAAATCAAACGACAGTGGACCCACCAACATTTCCATCTGCCAGTCATTGGCGTATCTCAAACTCCAGTTTGGTCAAACCTTCCTACAGTTAGGACCAAAGCCAAAATCCCCTCTCGATTCCTTCCATGAACGAGAGGTCCACTTGGAACAGTCAAACCTATAAAAGTTAGGATTGTTTCCGATCTCGCTTAGTCAAGCCTACACATAGTCAAGACTAAGGTCGAGTCACTCCTTTTCGATAAACGAAAATCCACCTTTGTCCCCTTTTTCCACCAAACCTATAAAAGTTAGGGTTGAAATTGGGTCTTCTCCTCAATGAATGAGGGGTTCTTTGGGTTCAAATGACCAATCCTATAAAAGGTAGTGTCGTTCGAACTTTTCCGATTCTCGGAGTGGAGATCCCACTCTTAGTTTCATCCTTCCGGATTCTGGGGGTGGAGATCCCACCTCGAGTTTCCTTTCCGCCTGAAGATAGAATATAAAATTCTTCCTCTTCGGCAACGGGAGATAGAATATAAAATTCTTCCTCTCTCGTTCCTTTTCCAGCTGTAGATAGAATATAAAATTCTTCCTCTTCAGCACCGGGAGATAGAATATAAAATTCTTCCTCTCCTCGGACCTTTCCGATGCTCGGAGTGGAGATCCCACTCCCAGTTCATCCTTCCGGATTCTGGGGGTGGGGATCCCACCTCGAGTTTCCTTTCCAGCTGTAGATAGAATATAAAATTCTTCCTCTTCAGCACCGGGAGATAGAATATAAAATTCTTCCTCTCCTCGAACCTTTCCGATGCTCGGAGTGGAGATCCCACTCCCAGTTCATCATTCCGGATGCTCGGAGTGGAGATCCCACTCCCAGTTCATCCT
>NW_017973928.1:7566-9447 GCF_001876935.1 Asparagus officinalis
GGAGATAGAATATAAAATTCTTCCTCTCCTGTGTCCTTCCCAGCTGTAGATAGAATATAAAATTCTTCCTCTTCAGCACCGGGAGATAGAATATAAAATTCTTCCTCTCCTGTGTCCTTCCCAGCTGTAGATAGAATATAAAATTCTTCCTCTTCAGCACCGGGAGATAGAATATAAAATTCTTCCTCTCCTCGGACCTTTCCGATGCTCGGAGTGGAGATCCCACTCCCAGTTCATCATTCCGGATGCTGGGTGGGAATCCCACCTCGAGTTTCCTTTCCAGCTGTAGATAGAATATAAAATTCTTCCTCTTCAGCACCGGGAGATAGAATATAAAATTCTTCCTCTCCTCGGACCTTTCCGATGCTCGGAGTGGAGATCCCACTCCCAGTTCATCCTTCCGGATTCTGGGGGTGGGAATCCTACCTCAAGTTTCCTTTCCAGCGGGAGATAGAATATAAAATTCTTCCTCTCCTATTTGACACAACTTTCAACTTCCAATCCGCGCACTTGGTGCATGGGGAATTTTATCCCAAATCCTAAGTAGGGATAAGTCAACTCCTAACACGTGTTGCCGGGTAGCCTATTCCCGTGACAAGGGCAAAGTCTACGTATTCGAAGTCGTAGCATTAAGTCTAAGGGAGTTCATTCCTTTAGCACAACGTTACATGCGGAACGGATTTCGACAATCCGCATGCTAGCCCGATTCAAACGGTAATCGGTAAAGGTGCATCAAACCCGTTGAAGGCTAGGGGTTTGCCAAAAATCCCAAAGCCAACGCCTAACACGCGTTGCCGGTTTAGTCTTGCACCGATTGAAAAAGACACCAGGATCTAAACCTGGGGAATTTCATCCCGAAGCCTAAGTAGGGATAAGTCAATGCCTAACACGCGTTGCCGGGTAGTCTATTCCCGTAAGAAAGACGAAGCCTATGTATTCAAAATCATAGCACAAAGCCTCAGAGAGTTTACTCTCTTAGCACAACGTTACATGTGGAACGGATCTAGACAATCCACATGCTAGCCCGATTCAAACGGTGATCGGTAAAGGCACATCAAACCCGTTGATGGTTGGGGGTTTGCCAAAAATCCCATAAATCTGTCATTCGAAAAAAAATAATATATATACAGAGAAATCACAAAAGAAGTAAATGCGGAGTTTCCATTGATAGACTGAGTTAAAAGCATACAACAAAAAGCTCGTTAGCCCGAAGGCATCTGACGGCTGAGAATGTGAGACTTTAAGCTAAAGAGTCTATCTACATAACTCCGCTCGAGTTCTGCCTGCAGATCAGCTCGAACGGAGTCTTCGGAACAGCTCAAAATCTCCGCAGCTTCACTCTTCAATTTCATCAGTTCCTCCTGAGTAGATCCGAGCTCCTCGAGTACCTGGTCACGAGAACGCTCTAGTCCAATCAGGTCATCTGCGATAAGAACGGCGGATTCCTCGGCGCGCTTCAAGGCCTCCTTCAACCTAGTCGCTTCCTCGCGATTCGAGTCCAAGGAGCGGAGTAACTCAGCTTTCTCCCTATCCTTCCTCGCCATGTTAGCCATTAGATGCGCAATGGAGCTCTCACGTGACTGAAGCTCACGCCCGATGGAAGATCTCAGGTCACGCCACTGCGCCATCCTATGCTCCAACTCAGAGGACACGAAAGAAGAAGCCCCGGTAACCTCCAGTTCCTTCAACTCTCGTATCTCTGACTCCAGGGCGGCGAAATCAGCAGTGAAGGAATCAGCCAATTCCGGATATCCTTCTTCCCTCATCATCGTCATGTGGCGAGAGAAGGAACGCCGAAACTGATCAAAGCCACCTCCTCGGTGAAGAAGCTTCTCGATCAGGCCATTATAGAAGGCGGTGAAGAAACTAAGGTCCGTACGG
>NW_017973929.1:0-9519 GCF_001876935.1 Asparagus officinalis
GCCGCGGCTACAGCGCGGCAGCTCATAGTGCCGCGGCTAAGACGCGGCAGTTCATAGTGCCGCGGCTTGAGCGCGGCAATCTATGGTGCCGCGGCTACTATAGGGGATGCTACAGCGGTTACGAGGCAGTTATGTGATGATTATGTGAAGTCTACGTGGCGGCGTATCAGAAATAGAACGTGTGCTGACGTGGACAAGCAGTTAAACCACGAAAAAGGAGGTTAAAAGTCGTGGGAGGACAGTTTCAAGCACGATGGAACGTGCTGGTAACTGCCCCTGTGGCCGCTGCAGTTCATGCTGCCGCGCCAATAGCCGCTGCAGTCCGGGATGTCGCGGTCAAAGGGATAGTCGTTGATCGGCTATTTCTTCAGTTATTGTCCAAGGAGGCTATAAATACCCCCCTATGGACATCATTGACGGGGGGCTGAGCATTTTCCAGAGAGATTAGAGCAGAGAGCCTTGAGTTTTGGTGAATTAGAGCAAGAGAGAGAGTCTTCCTTCTTCACAAACATCCTCAAGAAGCTTCTAGCGAGTCCTAGAGATCTAAGCTCAGACTTGATCTTTGGAAGAGTGAACATCTTACATCGATAAGATATTCGCTTCAAATTCTTACTTCGATAAACGAAGGAAGAATCATTAAACCCCTCACGGTTCAATCAGAATCTGTGATTTGGTGGTCCACGAGTCAAAGCGCTCCCGGCACAGGCAAAGATCCCACGCAAGCAGCGATCCAAACAACGGTCCTGCGTTTGTTTCTCAAGAGTTGTAATTTTCCTTTTGTTGTGTAAAAGAAGTCTTATAAAAAGACTATTTCTTTTGAATTTATTGTAATCGACCGAAGATATAATGAATTCCACAACGAAACCAACTTTTGACGCAAACAAGCTGGCGACCACAGTGGGAGCCAACGGTCTCGCTGCCGAGACCGTCGTGTCGCAGCCGATCAAGATTCCAGTTGAATCCATGGTCGAATACGAATTCGACCAGACCAAGTTTGAGGAATATCTCTCATCATCCTCTTCAAGATCTTCATTATCTCGCAAGTACAAGAGGATCTCACAATTGAGGAAGAGTTGCATGCCAAAGAAGGCACAAAATGAAGACTCTCGCTTGATTGTTGCTGAGAATTTCACTCGCAACACCTCTGCTCAAAATGGCTCTTATCTAATTGAAGAGTCATCGAATCAAAGCCCGACGACATTGACGAAAAGAGCTCGTCAGAGACAGCGTCAGCGTCTTGCTCGTCAAATAGCTAAGGCATTTGAACAAACCGACGGAGTTCGTTATTATGCGGACTTAGAGTCGAGGAAACAACAAGTGGTTCGTTCAACGCAACGACGAACTACTCACGTTTCTGCACAATTCACAACGGAGGAATGGACACTCATCAAAAGGGCTCGTTCGACCCTCCAAGAACGTATACAAAAACGTCGTGCAAACGTTGTTCATGCCCGTGCTCTCTTACAACAAAGACGAGAAAGGAGGAAGGAAACGGTGACCAAAGAATCACCAAAACTCCGCCAAGTTTGGATTCTGAAGTCTGGACTTATGCAAAATCAGCATTCGGAGCCCGTTAAGACTCCATACCCACAAGGGGGTGGTTCTAAACGTGCGACTCCCGACATAACCTTGGATCGCTTAAAGACAAAAATAAATTGTCCTGAGAATGCCAACAAGGTTTTATACTCCCAGAAGAAGACGCATTCACCAAATGATATCGTCATACCTGGGAGATCATACCAACAGACGATACGATTTTTTGGCAATCATACCGATGAATCGTATTATCAAGTTGAGGTTGTGAATAATTTTCGAAAGAGAGTTATTCGAGAGATAAACTCTCGTTGTTCCTGTGCACGACTCGTCAAAACAGCATTATCAGAATGTGACTGTTTCAAACGAGAAATCATCCCACGAAAAGTCTCTGCATTATCAAAGCCTAAGCTGAGACATTTCCGCAAAAGAAAATCAGCTGCCCAAAATGATGAATTCCCTGAAGTCACCATCAACGTAGCTGATAGAAGAAAGTCTAAACAGCATTCAAGTGACTCAAATCCCGACTTTTCCCCGAAAGGAAAAGTCAATCCAAGAATTGCTCAAAGGATGTCTCGACTCCAATTAGGAGCTATCAGACGCAGAGACTACAAGAGAATGCAAGAAGGAATGTCCTCGGAGGATGAATTCTCGGACACTTATTCTGCAATCGCTTCTGATGATACAATGTCTAGCACAGGACAAATCAGAGAAGTATTCACAATCACTGCTGATCAGTTCACTCAAATACTTCAGGAAGCTCTAGCCAAACAACGTGAAGAAATTAGAGCTGAAGTGAAGACAGAAATGAAGTTGGCTATCCAACAAATGAGAGAACTGTTAACTCAACAGCCTCAACCTCCTGAGTCCAATCAGCGACTTGAATCCAGCCACCACACTCGGAATGTTGTAGAGGACAGTGATCCAGAGGTGGATGAAGTCATTATGGCTGATACACCTCCCAATGACAATAACGCTGGGGGTGGTTTAACGGATCCTCCCAATAACGATATTGGGGGTGGTTCAATAGCACCTCTCACTGGGGGTGGTCCAATTATCTTTACTCGACATCATTCAGAAAGAAATGAAGACGATGACGGGAAAATGCAAAAACTTGAAGACAAAATCAATGCTTTGATGACGGCTCAAGAAGTTAAGAAGACGGGTATTCCATGTCCTTATCCGAGGGAATGGGATTCAATACCATACCCGACCAAATTCAATCTGATTAACTTCACACCGTTTGAAGGGAAGAGTTCGCCGATTCAACACTTGATTTATTTCAAGTCTCATTTGGGCATAATCTCTGGAAACGAGGCCTTAATGATCCGGTCATTCGTTGGCACCCTTCGTGGGCCCGCCTTCGATTGGTACCGACGGCTCAAGCCAGGGAGCATCAATTGCTGGGATGACATGGAAAGTTTGTTCCTCAGCAACTTCTTCGATGATGACACCGAAGTGTCAATCGGAACTCTTTTGGATGAGAAGCAAAAAGACGGAGAGTCAGTCGACAATTTTGTCAAGCGTTTCCGTAACATGGCGATGAATTGCAGAGATCCTATTACAGAGGAGTTCATCCTGCAAACATGCCACAATAACCTCTCCATCGATGTCCTGGAAGCTCTGGGGGTCGTGCCATCCACAACTTGGAAGGAGTTAAAATCTCGGGGTGAACAAGCTGAGCACTTTCTTAAAAGAAAGAAAGCTGAGAGAGGCCAACCAATGACATCTGCAATCATTGAGAATGCGACTCTCGATCCGAGGTTTCAAAAGGAATATTCTTTCGAAGATGATGAAGCTCCAGCCATCTTGGAATACCTCCTCGCTAATGACAAAATCGAGCTACCACCTATTAAAGATCAGGATGGTGCTAAAATGATTATGGATCCAAATTACTGTGCGTACCACAGAAGGGTTCTTCATCCCACTGAGATTTGCTTTGGACTCAAAAACAAGATCCAAGCCCTAATTGACTCCGGCGTCATAACGACGAAAGAAGTCGAGTAAAGACGACCATAAAACTCCATTGGGTACACGAGTATAAACTGTTTCCCCTCACTCCGAAAAGTATACGAGTATAAACTGCTCCTTAATACTCCAACAGGTATATGAGTCTAAACTATTTCCTTTCTTTCACGGGAAGTTCCTGAAGAATGCCATGCATGGTACTTTTAAGGATAACCCGATCATATAGCTAAACATAATGATAAACTCAGTTTCACAAGAAAAAGCTGGGGGTGGATGGTTCATGTAACGGAAGTTCCCGAAAGAATGCTATATGTAATTTTCTTAGGAATAACCCGATCATTACAAACAAAGTGTTAAACACTACATCCCCACGGTGATTTCCGAATATTCATTTGCTGAGATGAGATTCGATCACTTCGTTGGATCAATCTTCCCTCTCAAACCCTCCTTTGGTCAAACCTTTAAACAGTTAGGACCAAAGCCAAAATCCCCTCTCGATTCGTTCCATGAACGAGAGGTCCACAAATTGAACGATCAAACCTTTAAACAGTTAGGATCGTCTCAAATCCCCATCTTGGTCAAACCTTTAAACAGTTAGGACCAAAGCCAAAATCCCCTCTCGATTCGTTCCATGAACGAGAGGTCCACAAATTGAACGATCAAACCTTTAAACAGTTAGGATCGTCTCAAATTCCCATCTTGGTCAAACCTTTAAACAGTTAGGACCAAAGCCAAAATCCCCTCTCGATTCGTTCCATGAACGAGAGGTCCACAAATTGAACGATCAAACCTTTAAACAGTTAGGATCGTCTCAAAACTCCAACTTGGTCAAACCTTACTACAGTTAGGACCAAAACCAAAATCCCCTTTCGATTCCTTCCATGAACGAGAGGTCCAGCTTCGATTTGTGCAATCAAAACTATAAAAGTTAAGATTGCTTCCAATCTCAATTGATCAAACCTTATTCAGATTCTCTGAATAGAAATCCCAATTTAAATTTCCTTTGTACCAGGAGATAGAATATAAAATTCTTCCTCTCCGATTCCGGGTTCATCTCTACCAACAAACAAGAGACCAGGAGATAGAATATAAAATTCTTCCTCTCCATCATCGGGTTTATCTCTACCAACAAACAAGAGACCAGGAGATAGAATATAAAATTCTTCCTCTCCATCATCGGGTTCATCTCTACCAACAAACAAGAGACCAGGAGATAGAATATAAAATTCTTCCTCTCCATCATCGGGTTCATCTCTACCAACAAACAAGAGACCAGGAGATAGAATATAAAATTCTTCCTCTCCATCATCGGGTTCATCTCTACCAACAAACAAGAGACCAGGAGATAGAATATAAAATTCTTCCTCTCCATCATCGGGTTCATCTCTACCAACAAACAAGAGACCAGGAGATAGAATATAAAATTCTTCCTCTCCATCATCGGGTTCATCTCTACCAACAAACAAGAGACCAGGAGACAGAATATAAAATTCTTCCTCTCCATTATCGGGTTCATCTCTACCAACAAACAAGAGACCAGGAGATAGAATATAAAATTCTTCCTCTCCATCATCGGGTTCATCTCTACCAACAAACAAGAGACCAGGAGATAGAATATAAAATTCTTCCTCTCCATCATCGGGTTCATCTCTACCAACAAACAAGAGACCAGGAGATAGAATATAAAATTCTTCCTCTCCGATTCCGGGTTCATCTCTACCAACAAACAAGAGACCAGAATACTCCAATAGGTATACGAGTCTAAACTATTTCCCTAATCTCAACAGGAAGTTTCTGGAGAATATCACTCAGAATATTCTTAAGAATAACCTGAATACTCCAACTAGGTACACGAGTCTAAACTGTTTTCCTACCCTCAACAGGAAGTTTCTGGAGAATATTACTCAGAATATTCTTAAGAATAACCTGAATACTCCAATAGGAACACGAGTCTAAACTGTTTCCCTAATCTCAACAGGAAGTTTCTGGAGAATATTACTCAGAATATTCTTAAGAATAACCTGAATACTCCAATAGGTACACGAGTCTAAACTGTTTCCCTAATCTCAACAGGAAGTTTCTGGAGAATATCACTCAGAATATTCTTAAGAATAACCTGAATACTCCAATAGGTACACGAGTCTAAACTGTTTCCCTAATCTCAACAGGAAGTTTCTGGAGAATATCACTCAGAATATTCTTAAGAATAACCTGAATACTCCAATAGGTACACGAGTCTAAACTGTTTCCCTAATCTCAACAGGAAGTTTCTGGAGAATATCACTCAGAATATTCTTAAGAATAACCTGAATACTCCAATAGGTACACGAGTCTAAACTGTTTCCCTAATCTCAACAGGAAGTTTCTGGAGAATATCACTCAGAATATTCTTAAGAATAACCTGAATACTCCAATAGGTACACGAGTCTAAACTGTTTCCCTAATCTCAACAGGAAGTTTCTGGAGAATATCACTCAGAATATTCTTAAGAATAACCTGAATACTCCAATAGGTACACGAGTCTAAACTGTTTCCCTAATCTCAACAGGAAGTTTCTGGAGAATATCACTCAGAATATTCTTAAGAATAACCTGAATACTCCAATAGGTACACGAGTCTAAACTGTTTCCCTAATCTCAACAGGAAGTTTCTGGAGAATATCACTCAGAATATTCTTAAGAATAACCTGAATACTCCAATAGGTACACGAGTCTAAACTGTTTCCCTAATCTCAACAGGAAGTTTCTGGAGAATATCACTCAGAATATTCTTAAGAATAACCTGAATACTCCAATAGGTACACGAGTCTAAACTGTTTCCCTAATCTCAACAGGAAGTTTCTGGAGAATATCACTCAGAATATTCTTAAGAATAACCTGAATACTCCAATAGGTACACGAGTCTAAACTGTTTCCCTAATCTCAACAGGAAGTTTCTGGAGAATATCACTCAGAATATTCTTAAGAATAACCTGAATACTCCAATAGGTACACGAGTCTAAACTGTTTCCCTAATCTCAACAGGAAGTTTCTGGAGAATATCACTCAGAATATTCTTAAGAATAACCTGAATACTCCAATAGGTACACGAGTCTAAACTGTTTCCCTAATCTCAACAGGAAGTTTCTGGAGAATATCACTCAGAATATTCTTAAGAATAACCTGAATACTCCAATAGGTACACGAGTCTAAACTGTTTCCCTAATCTCAACAGGAAGTTTCTGGAGAATATCACTCAGAATATTCTTAAGAATAACCTGAATACTCCAATAGGTACACGAGTCTAAACTGTTTCCCTAATCTCAACAGGAAGTTTCTGGAGAATATCACTCAGAATATTCTTAAGAATAACCTGAATACTCCAATAGGTACACGAGTCTAAACTGTTTCCCTAATCTCAACAGGAAGTTTCTGGAGAATATCACTCAGAATATTCTTAAGAATAACCTGAATACTCCAATAGGTACACGAGTCTAAACTGTTTCCCTAATCTCAACAGGAAGTTTCTGGAGAATATCACTCAGAATATTCTTAAGAATAACCTGAATACTCCAATAGGTACACGAGTCTAAACTGTTTCCCTAATCTCAACAGGAAGTTTCTGGAGAATATCACTCAGAATATTCTTAAGAATAACCTGAATACTCCAATAGGTACACGAGTCTAAACTGTTTCCCTAATCTCAACAGGAAGTTTCTGGAGAATATCACTCAGAATATTCTTAAGAATAACCTGAATACTCCAATAGGTACACGAGTCTAAACTGTTTCCCTAATCTCAACAGGAAGTTTCTGGAGAATATCACTCAGAATATTCTTAAGAATAACCTGAATACTCCAATAGGTACACGAGTCTAAACTGTTTCCCTAATCTCAACAGGAAGTTTCTGGAGAATATCACTCAGAATATTCTTAAGAATAACCTGAATACTCCAATAGGTACACGAGTCTAAACTGTTTCCCTAATCTCAACAGGAAGTTTCTGGAGAATATCACTCAGAATATTCTTAAGAATAACCTGAATACTCCAATAGGTACACGAGTCTAAACTGTTTCCCTAATCTCAACAGGAAGTTTCTGGAGAATATCACTCAGAATATTCTTAAGAATAACCTGAATACTCCAATAGGTACACGAGTCTAAACTGTTTCCCTAATCTCAACAGGAAGTTTCTGGAGAATATCACTCAGAATATTCTTAAGAATAACCTGAATACTCCAATAGGTACACGAGTCTAAACTGTTTCCCTAATCTCAACAGGAAGTTTCTGGAGAATATCACTCAGAATATTCTTAAGAATAACCTGAATACTCCAATAGGTACACGAGTCTAAACTGTTTCCCTAATCTCAACAGGAAGTTTCTGGAGAATATCACTCAGAATATTCTTAAGAATAACCTGAATACTCCAATAGGTACACGAGTCTAAACTGTTTCCCTAATCTCAACAGGAAGTTTCTGGAGAATATCACTCAGAATATTCTTAAGAATAACCTGAATACTCCAATAGGTACACGAGTCTAAACTGTTTCCCTAATCTCAACAGGAAGTTTCTGGAGAATATCACTCAGAATATTCTTAAGAATAACCTGAATACTCCAATAGGTACACGAGTCTAAACTGTTTCCCTAATCTCAACAGGAAGTTTCTGGAGAATATCACTCAGAATATTCTTAAGAATAACCTGAAATCGATGCCCACTATTTCTAAATTCTGATTTCACGGATAGCTTCGTCTCGTCGAGATAGGCGATTTTCATATATTATATGTTAAATTCCGCCTTCCGGATTAGGAGATATCGTCGTTTCTTTGTGGCCAACCATTTTGAATATGATTTCTTTTCATATTGGATTTTTGATTTTCTCCGGCTTCTACATGCTACACGACTTCATTCTGGGCTTTTGGATAATTTGGAAATTGATTTTCCAATGTGCTTCTTTGCTTCATTTCTTCATTTAATCAATGGGTTTTTGTTGAGAGATGGGAAGTTGAGATTTATTCTTCATTAACCTGCAATTAAAAGATAAAAATAATTATTAGTGGTATATTTATTCATATAAAATAGATAATGAGGGTATAAAATTGTAATAAAATATGATTATCAAATACCCCCACACCTAAACTTTTGCTAGTCCTCTAACAAAGAAAGAAAAATGAAAGAAAACCTAACTCACTTTCGCAGGAATCGCGGTTGTATTTAGCGCATACAACAA
Source organism: Asparagus officinalis (assembly GCF_001876935.1). Lineage (NCBI taxonomy): Eukaryota > Viridiplantae > Streptophyta > Magnoliopsida > Asparagales > Asparagaceae > Asparagus > Asparagus officinalis. Next base: position 8,712 of record NW_017973929.1, read on the forward strand.
GCTTTTAAACCCCTAGGTTACCCTAGTGGACGAGTTGTAGTCTCGTGAGGGTTTGCAGTGAATATACCCATAAAATTCGGTCAATCTTGCCAAATTAAAGAGTCAGTAAATAACTAAATTCACTTGATAACTTTTAGATAATCTAATTGGAGCCAGTTATCACTCAAGAAAACATTTTTATATATAACTCTAAGGTATATTTTTAAGAAAATCTTCTCATTGTAGCAATACAAAACCAAGCCAAACTTAGAAATTTAATTTAAAAGTTTTGAAAAGAACATGCTAACTCTTTGTTTTAAATAATTTTCAAGTTGCTTGATTTAAAATATTTTCCAAGACCATATATACAACTATAAAACATTTATTAGTTATTTATTTTTTATTTTTTATTTTTTTAACTCTTTCTTTCTTGGTGATTTTTTTCTACTTTAACGGGCTTTCTAAGTGACCATTTAACGAGTTTTGGGCCAATGGATCCCAACCCAAATGGGCTTAGGTCATTAAGTATGGAAATACTCCTTGGGCTTAATTACTCGGTCAGCTTAGGCTTTATAAGATAGAATCACCTTGAATTAAAGAGTTTTTTTTTCTTTTTGGTGCCCATTTTTCGCACTCTTCTTTTGTAATTTTTTTTTGTATATGTATATATATTTTGAAAATATGTAAATCAAGATACTTTGAAAAAATTATTTTTAACTCTAAGTTAAGCATGCAAAAATTTCATTATTTTAAATAAAAATCCAAGTTAAGACTTAAATAAAGTATACTACTTTGAAAATCATTTCTTAAGAAATTTATTTAGAGTTAT
>NW_017973930.1:0-9519 GCF_001876935.1 Asparagus officinalis
GGTACAGAAAGGTAACCTCTTTCATAAATGTTTGCAGGTCCTTCGGCTCAAAAATCCAAGACCCCGTTGTCGCCGCTGCACTTGCGCCATGTGACGTCCCCGCGTCGTCCAACGTGGTCGAGATCGCAGATCCGGACTCCTCCTCTGCACTTGCACCACGTGACGTCCCCGCGTCGTCCAACGTGGTCGAGATCGCAGATCCGGACTCCTCTTCCGCCGAGGAGATGGCTTCTGAAGACGCTCCAGCATTATCAAAGAGAGCACGCCAAAGACGGCGTCAACACCTTGCTCGTCAGCTGGCCAAAGCTTTGGAGCCGATGGATGGAATCCGCTACGATGAAGATCTCAAGTCCAGACATCGCCAAAAGCAACAACGGCAAACGACCAGCCCCTCCTCCAAAGCGAAAACGAACAAATGGGTTCATGTCCAAAGAACCCGTTCTACTCTCGAGGAGCGAATCCAGAAGCGCCGTGCCTTGCGTGCGCATGCCCGGACCCTTATGCGAAAAGCACAAGAAACGCAAAAAGGAGAGGCCGTTAAGAAATCGCAGGGGTCCAAACAAGTTTGGGTGCCAAAGGCCAAATCAGCGCCTAAGGCCAAAGCAGGTAATATTGCTCTCTTACCTTCATCAATTTCAGATCCCGAACCTGTGGTAAAGCCCCACCGCAGCGCGGATTTCCCCAAGTTCAAGAATCCTCCGAAGGATCGTATCGGTGCTCTACCCGAGAATCGAGGAAAAGCACTTGTCAAAGGGAGCTGGAGATCGCTGAAGGAGTTTCAAGCCAACACCCAGACCGGGAGTCGTACACGACCTCTTAACAAATTGATTGCTGCGACGACCCACTTGGCGGTGCATGCTTAAAAATCAGGAGCCCGTTAAAGTTTCACCCTCACGGAGGTGTGAGTCCAAACGTGTGACTCCTGTAAAGGCCAACAAGGCAATGTCTACTCAGAAGAAGACGCGTCGGACAGACGAATGCGTTATACCTGAGAACCCATGTGAGCAGCCGATAGGTTAGAACGCTTTATCCCTGAGACCCCATGGGAGCAGCCGATAGGTTACTCCGACCGCAACGTCGATGAGTTGTACTATCAGGCTGGGGGTGCGAATGAATCTCAAAAGAGAAGTACCCGGGAAACGGACTCTCACTGTCCGTGTACCAAATTTATCAGGGATCAGGGCAGTATTATCAACATGTAGCTGCCCCAAGACCGCTCCGCAGAGGGTCTCGATACTCGAGAGAATCTCCGATGGAACAACGAAGCCCGAATCAGGGCGTTTCCACCAAAGAGGATCGATTGCTCGAGAGGATGAATTCCCAGAAGTTACCATCAACATGGTCAACAAGGGAAAGTCCCCAATTGTTTCAAATGACTCCTACCCTAATTTCTCTCTAGGAAGCGGAGTCAGTTCGAGAATAGCTCAGCTTCAGCTGGAAGCCGTCGGATATAACAATTATCGTAGGATCCCTGAAGGAGTCCTTTCCGATGATGAATCTTCAGATTCTTATTCTGCGCTCGCCTCCGACGATACAACGTCTAGCATAGGGCAAGCTCGAGAGGTGCTCACGGTAAATACAGATCAGATAGCCAAAATCATTGAAGAGGCCCTGGCTAGGCAGAAGGAAATCTTCAAATTCGAAATGGAAATGGCTATGCAGGAGATGAGACAAATGCACGACCAACAAATCCGAGCTTTGTCAAATCAGCTAGTTGAATCCAGCCGTCGCACCCAGAACGCCACAGTTGACAGTGATCCGGAAGTGGACGAAATCATCATATCCGACGCACCGCCCAAAAGTACTGGGGGTGGCCCCACTAAAAATAACGACACTGGGGGTGGACCCACCAGTAATGATAACACTAGGGGTGGCCATATTATTCCCCTCAAAAATTATCCAAAACAGGATATCGATGAGGCTGAAAAGATGAGAGAGCTCGAAAGAAAAATCGACGCCTTGATGTCTGCCCGAGAGGTGAAGAAGACATGCATTCCGTGTCCTTACCCGAAAGGGTGGGATTCGATCCCGTATCCGGCGAAATTCAACCTGATCTCAACTTCACGCCGTTCAACGGAAAGGGCTCGCCCACTCAACATCTGATCTACTTCAAGTCTCACTTGGGAGTAATCTCGGGCAACGAGCCTTTGATGGTTCGGTCATTCGTTGGCACCCTTCGCGGGCCTGCCTTCGATTGGTACCGCCGTCTCAAGCCCGGAAGCATCAACAGCTGGGAGGACTTGGAAGGCATGTTTCTCGCCCATTTCTTCGATGATGACACCGAGGTGTCGATCAGGACACTCTTCGACGAGAAACAAAAAGGCGGAGAGTCGGTAGATACCTTCATCAAACGCTTCCGCAATCAGGCAATGAACTGCAGGGATCCCGTCACGGACGGATTCCTCTTGCAGACTTGTCAGAACAACTTGTCCATTAATATCTTGGACATGATGGGAATAGAGCCGCTCAATACCTGGAAAGAGTTGAAGGCTCGAGGAGAGCAGGCCGAACGATTCCTCAAAAGGAGGAAGGCCGAGAGGAGCCAACCGATGGTTAGCCCGCTGGATTCGGATCTCGTACCTCATAATGAAGGGGACGCATCTGCAACGGTTATTGACGATAATCAAACGTCACAACAGCAGTCCTGGGAACAACAGGAGAATTCGGACGAGGAGCTCCAAAACGAGTACTCGTTCAAAGACGAAGACGTTCCAGCTATCTTCGAGACCCTTCTCGAAAACAACAAAATCAAACTCCCGCCCATCACGCATCAAGAGGAAGATGGCGATTCTGCGGATCCAACGTACTGCGAGTACCACAGAAGGATCCTCCACCCCACCAAGGAATGCTTTGCTCTCAAGAATAGCATCCAGACCTTGGTTGAAGCCGGCGTTATAACGCTAGGGTAAGCCGATTGAAAACGGCAAGACTCCGACAAGTATAAGAGTATAAACTGCTCCTTAAAGACTCCAAAGAGTATACGAGTATAAACTGTTTCTCAATCCTCCGACCGGTATAAGAGGTTAAACTTCTCCCTGATACTCCAATAGGTATATGAGTCTAAACTATTTCCTACCATTAACGGGAAGTTCCTGGAGGATATTACACTAATATTCTTAAGGATAACCCGGCCAGATAACAAAATCAAACCCAGTTCCAAGAGAGAAGCTGGGGGTGGATAATCCAATGCATCGGGAAGTTCCCGAAAGAATACCACATGGGTATTCTTAGGGATAACCCAATCATTGTGGAATTGGTGAACAAGAAATTCACATTCGAACTCTAAAGGTCAGAATGTCCCTTCTTATTCCCTAACTCTTATGAGTTATTTTTGTGAGAAGAGATCCAATCTTCTGATAGGTTAATCTTTCCTCACCAAACCACCCGCTGATCAAATCAAACGACAGTGGACCCACCAACATTTCCATCTGCCAGTCATTGGCATTTCTCAGATTTAACATGCTAGGTCCTAAACGCCTAGCGTTAAAATCTCCCTTTGAGTGATGACACGAGTTGGCACTTTCTTTGCTACCCGTATTCCACTCTCTTTGCGTTCTGGTCAAACCTATAAAAGTTAGGGCCAAAGCCAAAATCCCCTCTCGATTCCTCCAATGAACGAGAGGTCCACTTCCAAATCGGGTAATCAAACCTTCCGACAGTTAGGGTTATCCGAATTGTTACGATTCTCGGAGTGGAGATCCCACTCTTAGTTTCATCCTTCCGGATTCTGGGGGTGGAGATCCCACCTCGAGTTTCCTTTCCAGCTGTAGATAGAATATAAAATTCTTCCTCTTCAGCACCGGGAGATAGAATATAAAATTCTTCCTCTCCTCGGACCTTTCCGATGCTCGGAGTGGAGAACCCACTCCCAGTTCATCATTCCGGATTCTGGGGGTGGGGGATCCCACCTCAAGTTCCCTTTCCAGCTGTAGATAGAATATAAAATTCTTCCTCTTCAGCACCGGGAGATAGAATATAAAATTCTTCCTCTCCTCGGACCTTTCCGATGCTCGGAGTGGAGAACCCACTCCCAGTTCATCATTCCGGATTCTGGGGGTGGGGGATCCCACCTCAAGTTCCCTTTCCAGCTGTAGATAGAATATAAAATTCTTCCTCTTCAGCACCGGGAGATAGAATATAAAATTCTTCCTCTCCCGTTTCTCAATCTGTCTTTGCTTTTAGAAAAGACACGATTGTCAAATCCGGGCACTCGATGCACGGGGAATTTTATCCCGAAGCCTGAGTAGGGATAAGTCAACGCCTAACACGCGTTGCCGGGTAGTCTATTCCCGTGAGAAAGACGAAGTCTATGTATTCAAAATCATAGCAACTTTTCCTCTGTCTTTGCTTTCAGAAAAGACAGGGATGAAGTCAACGCCTAACACGCGTTGCCGGGTAGTCTATTCCCGTGAGAAAGACGAAGTCTATGTATTCAAAATCATAGCATTAAGTCTAAGAGAAGCAATTCTCTTAGCACAACGTTACATGTGAAACGGGTTTTAATAATTCACATGCTAGCCCGATTCAAACGGTAATCGGTAAAGGCACATCAAACCCGTTGATGGCTGGGGGTTTGCCAAAAATCCCAAAGCCTATGTCTAACACACATGGCCGGTTAGTCTTTGACCGTAAAAAGGACAAAAGACCACATATTCAACATTGTGGCAGGTTGTTATTAATAACACCATAATCCGTGCCTCACACGCACGGGGAATTTTATCCTGAATCCTAAGTAAGGATAAGTCAGCGCCTAACACGCGTTGCCGGGTAGTCTATTCCCGTGAGAAAGACGAAGTCTACGTATTCAATATCGTAGCACTAAAAGGGTTAACTCTTTTAGCTTAAACGTCACATAGGAGCGGACTTAAACAATCCGCATGCTAGCCCGACTCAAACGGTAGTCGGTAAAGGCTAATCAAATCCGTTGAAGGCTGGGGATTAGCCAAAAATCCTAAAGTCAACGCCTAACACGCGTCGCCGGGTAGTCTATTCCCGTGAGAAAGACGAAGTCTACGTATTCAATATCGTAGCACTAAGAGCGTTAACTCTCTTAGCACAACGTCACATGCGGAACGGACTTAAACAATCCGCATGCTAGCCCGACTCAAACGGTAGTCGGTAAAGGCTAATCAAATCCGTTGATGGCTGAGGATTTGCCAAAAATTCTATAACTGCGAGTCATTGACGCATCAACTCCCCTAGTTGGTCTCGTGACTCGAGCACCCAACAAATTCGGGACAAAATCCACACATGCAGATGAATCAACTTTAACAGTTGGTCCTGCAACCCCAACATTCGGGACCGCGATGCTCCAATACCTTAAGAGCTTAAACTGTGTATACTCCAGCAAACGTACGAGTATAAACTGTGTTAATGGCGATTTGTAAACCCTAGGGACAACGCCGGTCAACGCGTAACCCTAGGTCAACGCCAAGCAACGCGTTGCAACAAAAGTCAACGTTCGACGATTCGAAACCCTAGGGTGGACGCCGGTCAACGCGTAGCCCTAGGTCAACGCCAAGCAACGCGTTGCAAACGAAAGTCAACGTTCGACGATCCGAAACCCTAGGGTGGACGCCGGTCAACGCGTAACCCTAGGTCAACGCCAAGCAACGCGTTGCAACAAAAGTCAACGTTCGACGATTCGAAACCCTAGGGTGGACGCCGGTCAACGCGTAACCTTAGGTCAACGCCAGTCAACGCGTTGCAAACAAAATCCAATCTTCTGATCGGTTAATCTTTCCTCACCAAACCATCCGCTGATCAAATCAAACGACAGTGGACCCACCAACATTCCCATCTGCCAGTCATTGGCGTTTCTCAGACTCAACGTGCTAGGTCCTAAACGCCTAACATTAAAGTCTCCCTTTGAGTGGTAATATGGGTTGGCACTTTCTTTGCTACCCGTATTCCACTCTCTTTGCGTTCTGGTCAAACCTATAAAAGTTAGGGCCAAAGCCAAAATCCCCTCTCGATTCCTCCAATGAACGAGAGGTCCACCTTCAAATCGAGCGATCAAACCTTCCGACAGTTAGGTCGTCTCAAACTCCTGCTTGGTCAAACATTCATACAGTTAGGGCCACAGCCAAAATCTCCTCTCGATTCCCCCAATGAACGAGAGGTCCACTTCCAAATCGGGTAATCAAACCTTCCGACAGTTAGGGTTATCCGAATTGTTACGATTCTCGGAGTGGAGATCCCACTCTTAGTTTCATCCTTCCGGATTCTGGGGGTGGAGATCCCACCTCGAGTTTCCTTTCCAGCTGTAGATAGAATATAAAATTCTTCCTCTTCAGCACCGGGAGATAGAATATAAAATTCTTCCTCTCCTCGGACCTTTCCGATGCTCGGAGTGGAGAACCCACTCCCAGTTCATCATTCCGGATTCTGGGGGTGGGGGATCCCACCTCAAGTTCCCTTTCCAGCTGTAGATAGAATATAAAATTCTTCCTCTTCAGCACCGGGAGATAGAATATAAAATTCTTCCTCTCCCGTTTCTCAATCTGTCTTTGCTTTTAGAAAAGACACGATTGTCAAATCCGGGCACTCGATGCACGGGGAATTTTATCCCGAAGCCTGAGTAGGGATAAGTCAACGCCTAACACGCGTTGCCGGGTAGTCTATTCCCGTGAGAAAGACGAAGTCTATGTATTCAAAATCATAGCATTAAGTCTAAGAGAAGCAATTCTCTTAGCACAACGTTACATGTGAAACGGGTTTTAATAATTCACATGCTAGCCCGATTCAAACGGTAATCGGTAAAGGCACATCAAACCCGTTGATGGCTGGGGGTTTGCCAAAAATCCCAAAGCCTATGTCTAACACACATGGCCGGTTAGTCTTTGACCGTAAAAAGGACAAAAGACCACATATTCAACATTGTGGCAGGTTGTTATTAATAACACCATAATCCGTGCCTCACACGCGCGGGGAATTTTATCCCGAAGCCTAAGTAGGGATAAGTCAACGTCTAATACACGTTGCCGGGTAGCCTATTCCCGTAACAATGGCGAAGTCTACGTATTCAATATCGTAGCACTAAAAGGGTTAACTCTTTTAGCTTAAAACGTTACATGGGAGCGGACTTAAACAATCCGCATACTAGCCCGACTCAAACGGTAGTCGGTAAAGGCTAATCAAATCCGTTGAAGGCTGGGGATTAGCCAAAAATCCTAAAGTCAACGCCTAACACGCGTCGCCGGGTAGTCTATTCCCGTGAGAAAGACGAAGTCTACGTATTCAATATCGTAGCACTAAGAGCGTTAACTCTCTTAGCACAGCGTCACATGCGGAACGGACTTAAACAATCCGCATGCTAGCCCGACTCAAACGGTAGTCGGTAAAGGCTTATCAAATCCGTTGATGGCTGAGGATTTGCCAAAAATTCTATAACTGCGAGTCATTGACGCATCAACTCCACTAGTTGGTCTCGTGACTTGAGCACCCAACAAATTCAGGATAAAATCCACACATGCAGATGAATCAACTTTAACAGTTGGTCCTGCAGCCCCGACACTTGGGACCACCGTGCTCCAATACCTTAAGAGCTTAAACTGTGTATACTCCAGCAAACGTACGAGTATAAACTGTGTTAATGGCGATCCGTAAACCCTAGGGTCAGCGCCGGTCAACGCGTAACCCTAGGTCAACGCCAGTCAACGCGTTGCGACAAAAGTCAACGTTCGAGGATGAAAATCCACACCAATCAACGTTCGACGATTCAAAACCCTAGGGTCCACGCCGGTCAACGCGTAACCCTAGGTCAACACCAGTCAACGTTTGACGATCCAAAACCCTAGGGTGGACGCCGGTCAACGCGTAACCTTAGGTCAACGCCAGTCAACGCGTTGCAAGCGAAAGTCAATGTTCGACGATTTGAAACCCTAGGGGTCAACGCCGGTCAACGTGTAACGCTAGGTCAACGCCAGTCAACGCGTTGCAAACGAAAGTCAACGTTCGACGATCCGAAACCCTAGGGTGGACGCCGGTCAACGCGTAACCCTAGGTCAACGCCGGTCAATGCGTTGCGACCAAAAGTCAACACACGGTGATCCAAAACCCTAAGCCAGCATAATGTGGCGGAGGGAGTTCAAAGTCAACTCAATGACACGAGCCAAACTCAATTCATCAGCTGCACACTCGAGACTCCGACGACGGCCAAGCGATAAACGCAGCGCCGGAAGAACTTCGGCTATTCGTCAAAGCATCGAATAGACCGAAAATCGAAGGAGCCAAGAGTTGAAGCTAACCACAGGTCCTGAGGCAAACTAAAGGCCAGATCAATCACATCCACAGTATTCCAGCCTCTTCTATAAAAGAAACGAGTCAGGAACACTTTGGAGGGGGTATCTGTAGGCATCAAAAATTGCCTATAGTTCTCCACAACCGGTTCAGTGTTAACGAACGACAATGAACATCACCATCCGACCCACATGAGCCTAATTGACGTCGATGAACGATTGAAGTGAATCGACGAGCCACGTGAGCGGATAGGATTTCGGAATCACGAAGACCCGGACCAATCGGGAAGCCCGGCACTGTTCACAAAAAGGACAACGCCCCTCGCGCCTCGACCACTCTACAGATAATCCAATCACCAGAGCGGATCGAACTCTTCGTCACGCATCCAACGCACCCGGAATCACTCAAATCCGAGTTCGGACGAAGAATCTACGGGGAAAACAACTCAAACACCTTTAATAGAGTCTCGGGAGGTCGAAACACCCGGGGGGTGTCTAGGAAAAGCCTAGACACCCCCAGGGGTGTCCACACCCCCTAGAGGCCCCCTAGAGCCTCTCAAACACCTATAAATACCCCCCCTTGGCCTTTGTTTTGGAGGAGGATTTTTGGAGAGCCTTGGCGAAGCCCTGCTGCAGTGAAGAGTGGCCGTGTGCTTCAACAATAGGAGGAGAGGTCTACATCAGTCTTCATCGCCCGTCAGATCCTTAGTATTAGCCTTAGCGTTGATAGAGGAGAGGTCTAAATCAGCCTTCATCACCCGTTCTCATCCTTCCTTAGTATTAGCCTTTAGCGTTAATACTAAGAAGAGCTATTACCTCGCTTTAGCCGAGGTATACGCTTAGAACTTCTAGATCTCACGCGGATCGACGAAGTTCTGTCCGATATTTCTGGATTAGAAGTTTCTAGATCTCACGCGGATCGACGAAACTCTGTCCGATTTATCCGGACCGGATCTGATTGCCCCGGTGGTCCACGGATATCAACATCCCCGTCACAGGCCAAAGACCCACGCAAGCGAGACCGCACCAAAACGGGATCTCGTGTTTATTTTCGAAAAGTTGTAATCTTTGTTTTGTTGCACAAGGAGGTCTTATAAAAAGACTGACTTTTTATCGATTCTTGTTGTAACGTTTAAAGTTGTAACAGATTCAAAGCAATGAAAACAGCAACTTTCCCCGAAAACAGGTGTTCAAGAGAATCTCCACCGGGACGTCTGAAGCTAAGCCTAGGCGTTTCCAGCGAAGAAGAAGGGTAGTCAAAGACGGAGAATTCCCGAAG
>NW_017973931.1:0-9518 GCF_001876935.1 Asparagus officinalis
GGGACCACACATTTCTTTAACCAGATGGCGAGGTAACCGGCAAGAAGGGTCATCGGACGAATCGGCGCAGTCGTATGCCATAAAAATGATCTGAACTTGGTCCCTACAAGAAAGCCGCTCTCAGGACTGCTGTTAGTATAGGAGCGAGCGTCAACCTTCTTCAGCAAATCAATGACCTCTGAAGGAGTAAGCGGTGCCAGTTCACAAATAGTTTCGCCAGAATTGCTCTCCAGATTCCTGAACAAATAAGATGCGAACTGCTTCAGGCTCACATTTGATTTGGTCCTCTTCGCTAAGGGCTTAGACTGCGCCAAAGCAATGTGATAGTGACAAGTGAGGTCCCATAAGGTCTCGTAACGGTTGGGCATTTGATCCTTCAGCTGACTCAATTCATGGTTGGAGGGAAAATACTCCTGATATAACATCTGACTCATGGGCAAGCCAGAAATCTTATGCATCTCATGGAGAGCCAAGCCCAACTCTCCGTGCCTAGTCAGAAAGGTATTCGAATCCGGATTATAAAGCTCGCATAGGGCAAAGAAATGCTTCGCACTAACAGGTAAACCATGCATGGTGGCACGAATGGCTGCATAAAGACCGCAAGCGTGCAACTCCTCGCTCCATCGACTCAAGACGTACTTCGTCATAGTCTCGGCAGCGAGACCGCTGGCTCCCACTGTGGTCGCTAGCTTGTTTGGTTCAAAAGTCGCTGCTGTGGAATTCATTATAACTTTGTTCGATTACAATAAATTCAAAAGAATAATCTTTTTATAAGACTTTTTCTACACAACAAAACAAAAATTACAACTCTTGAGAAACAAACACGAAAATCGTCTATCAATTCTCGTTTTCGTGGGACTTTGCCTGTGCCGGGAACGCTTTGGTTCGTGGACCGCCGATTCACAGATCGTGAAGAGGGGGCTTATGATTCTAACTTCGTTATCGAAGTAGAAATTGAAACGATATCTTATCGAAGTAAGATAGTCGTTCTTCTTAAAATCAAGTCGAAGCTTAATTTCAAGGCGTTGCAAGAAAAGAACCCAAATCTCTGCTCTCTCTGCTCTGGAATGCTCTAACAAATGCTCGATCCTCGTCAGAAGTGACCCTAGGGGGGTATTTATAGCCTCAAGGGTCAGTAACTGCAAAAACTTAACAATCGAAGAAGTCAGTACGGCGAGACAGTGTTTACTGTCTCGCTGGGCGAGACAGCGTTTGCTGTCTCGACCCGCGAGACAGTAAATTTGCTGTCTCGCTCAGCGAGACAGTAAATGCTGTCTCGGAAAATGGCAGTTTCTCGCTGTAACTGTTCTCTCACGTTTCAAACTCCGTTATTTTGGCAGTTATCCACGTGATTTTCGCCCATGATGTTTCCCACGTCCCTTGGCAGTTAATGGACACGTGTAGGGCAGTTACAAATGTAGTTTTGACTATTTCAACACTGTCTCGCTGGCGAGACAGCAAAGACTGTCTCGCTGGCGAGACAGTTCATACTTGTTTTGATTTTTCCAAAACAGTATGAAATCCTTTCTTGTGAATTTTTGAGTGATCTTCTCTATGCTTGGGATATCTATTAGCATTTTTTGACGCCTACAGATACCCCCTCCAAAGTATTCCAGACTCATTCTTTTATAGAGGAGCATGGGATACTTTGGATAAGATAGATTTTACTTACGATCCCTTCAATGCTTGGCTGAATAGATCGTATGAAAGGACTTGTAAATGGCTTCAATGTTTAACCTCTTCTGCTGTTAGTCTATCCAGTTCTTCGTAGAATAGCTAACGTTCTCCCGGCGTCGCGTTTATCGCTTGACCGTTGTCGAGATCTTGAATTGAAGTTGATACTTGCTCTTGTGAATTCAGCGTTTACCATTGAATTGGTATATCCATTGAGAATTCCTCAGGTTATCCTTAAGAATATTCAGATTAATATTCTCCAGAAACTTCCTGTTGAGGGTGGGAATACAGTTTAGACTCGTGTACCCATTGGAGTATTCCACTGTTCCATAGTGCAAAACAGAAAAGTTTACTGTCTCGCTCGGCGAGACAGAGTTTTCTGTCTCGCTGGGCGAGACAGTGTTTTCTGTCTCGCTCGGCGAGACAGAGTTGTCTGTCTCGCTCAGCGAGACAGAGTTTCCTGTCTCGCCCGGCTGCTATATAAGTCGGGACTTAGGGTTTTAGGGTTTTTTACGTCGGATTTTGGCGATTTTTTGGGCGATTCTTGGGCGATTTTCGACCAGTTTTCTTCTATTTCTTCTCCTCTTTGTTGCCGACTTGGGAGGTGCTCTTGTTTGGGAAGATTTCACTCAGATTTCAAAGGTTTGTTCTTCCCCTTTTCTCCAAAATTTTGACTCTCCTTCAACTGTGACTGTGCATGCATCATTTCGGTTGTATTTGTCCTATTTTTTGTCGATTTCATGTTCAAAATCTTAACCTTCCTCTTGGATTTCAATGTAGATCACATACTCATCATGTCGCCACGTAGAGCTCGAGGGAAGGGAATCCGACCGACTGTTCAGAGCCCTGAGGAGGCTGCCCCTGCTGCACCCTCACGTGGAGGTATATTTCTTTCACCTTTTCACGAATTTAAATATTGTATTTCGTCCATTCCATATGTATGTTCCTATTTTTGCTTGCAGATCCTCGTTTGTATCCTTTGAGGTACCTTCGAGAAGAGCCGGTATCCTCCTTTGAGGGGATCGACGCTTAAAAGTGTTTGTTTTGCTTTGACAAAACACACTTCATAATACACAGGGGCGATTTTACATCATCCCATATGTATTGAAAGGTTTTGGTATGCCGTTATAATGCCCGCATACCTCCTTTATACATATGGTGGATAGAAAATCGTCACACCTGTTATGAGATAACGACTATATCTTATAGAATGAGATATACCGTTTTTCTCTAAAATTTTAGGATGACACTTACACAATTTATGTGTATGCCTCTTTTATCAGTCCGATTTCCTTCTACCACATTTACTGCTGATGTGATTACTGGCCGGAGTAGCGTGACCCACTCTTATTACGAGGGGATCCCGTTAATTGAATCCTCTCCCCAGTTTAAATCTGATTATAGTGGAAGTGATAGAGAATTAATCCAGCGAGGTAGTTGTCGTGTTCTACGACGATTAATCACAGATGCGCCCTTGATCTCGGAGCAAGACTCGAATCAATGCATAAGGAAGCCAGATTTCTTATTTGGTGACTCGGTAAAAGATCCGAAGATTGCTTTCTGCCAGCCTGCGCAATGGTTGCACCAGAATGGGTCCTCATTCTTATATCTGCCTTTTATCCCCCGGGATCACTCACTATTAATGTTCAGGAATCTATCAGTTGGACGTGAGATGTTCTGGAAGTTGACTGAAAATCACGAGCGTATTCATTGTGGTTTTATTGGGAAGGAAGCCAACCCAGGCTCCAGTGAAAGAGCTCATGTGCGGGGGCTTCATCCGGGTATCTTGGGACAAGATAATATACCTCAGAATGAAAAGATAGTGCAAGCCAACACCGTGAAGAACCGGTTAGCGGCAGCGGGCAAAAGATTACCCAAAGAGACTTTTAGATGCTATGGATGGGTCCATTATTCTGGGGACAAATGGTGGTGGACCAGGATGACCCGATATGTGTTAAACCGCTTTGGGCGAGAGTTAGCAGAATTAGGGTTAGATGTCCCGATTCGTGCCACCATGCATGGCCTACAGAGTAGTGTAGGTCATTTCCTCTGCTTGTTCGAGATCTATAACCCGGACACTAATACATTCTTTACCAAGAACGGGGAACTCGGATTACCACTGCATGAAATGATGCAGGTGTCTGGTTTGCCTATGGGCGATGTTCCCTATCAAGAGTTCTTTCCAACTAGCAATCAGCTGAACAAGATGAAAGATAGCTCAACTGTGACTCATGATACTTTATGGGAATTGACTTGCCATTATCATATAGCCATGGCCGAGATGGAGCCCAAAGCCAGAAAGAAATCTCCTCAGGTCAGCTTAAAACAATTCGCTGACTACCTCTTCAAGAACCTGGATGTCCGTTCGGCAGATGTGTGCGGATTGTCTCCTTTGAGTACGGATGAAATTAACCGTCTGTTAGAGAAAACCAACGCGCAATCTTATACTTCGCGCTCAGAAGATGGATTTTTGCACGGCACTAAGTTCCGCTCTTATCTGTGGCAAGCTGGTGTTCCGATTAGCCCTACTGCTCTGCTGGCGGGTTTTCTAGCCTTATGGTTAAAGAGATGTGTAGTTCCTCATCAGTCCGCAGATGCGATGCCAATGGAAGTGTTGTATCCGGCCGTCCAGCTAGTTACAGGTCGCAAATTATCTTTGCTTCCCGCTATGGTGGCCGATATTCATAGTGGATTACGGCAATTAATCTCCGTGTTTACTCAGGAGAAAAAGAAACCCTCTGCCAGTCTGTCCGTTCCGAAGCTGGAGCTACCTTATACTTATCTGATGACCTGGTTAGTACTTCATCGACCAGATTTAATGGAAGCTCCTGAGACGGCAAATTCTAGCATCCCTCTGTTGCAGAATCTCGAGAATTGCAAATGGATCAGGCATCAAGAACCCGACATAACGAGGCAGTTTAAAATTCACAAGTGTTGGGAATTCTTCCCCTGCTTCCCTCAATTCTCCGGTACCTACAATACTACTTTAGTAGATGCTGAAGACCCAAGGCAGAATCGCACTATCTTGGATGTCGGGTGCTTCAGATGGTTGATGAATATTCGACCTGGATATCTGTTCTTCAGAGTAAGGGATGTTTGCCACATTGAACCCTATCTCCCATGTCGATTCGCCCGTCAATTCGGGTATGATCAGATATATGTCGGCAATCCAAACCGCCACCTTAGCTTTCGAGGTGGACTTATCGATGGTGCGAGGGCTTGGTTCTGGAGCATTGCTGGCTGCACAAATGTTGAATTTGATCTTCCTTTAGAGGCGCCGCCCCTAAGGATGACCTTTCTCTTCTGCAAATGGCTGATAGCCACCAATATTGCCACTCGACGTAGGAGGATATCAGACTCAGAGGAGGAAATAGCTCCACGACAAGCAACAGAACCGCCTCGTGAAGCTGTGATGTCGCCTCGAGGAAAAGAGGCTGCTGAATCATCAAGGAAAGGAAAGGAACCGGCTCTCCCAGTTGATAGTGAAGAGGAGTTTGATAGTGAAGCAACCGAAACTTCAGAAGGGGAAGACGAGAATGAATCAAGTTCTGAGGAAGTATCTGGCCTTCCCGATTCATTCTTTGATAGAGGACTTGTAAGGCCTTCTGTCGCTCCGACCCAACCACAAGCTGCTCCAAAGAAACGTAAGGAAAGAGTCGTCATGGAACATCCTAACCGGATGACGGTAGAAGTTCTTAGTTGCGACGAAGAGGATGAAGAGGATATGGTGCCTCTCATTCGTCGGCAAATATCTCGAACTTCTACTCAAGCTCAAACTCAAGTTTCTCCCCGAGCTGAGTTACGCACCAAACATCGTCATGAAGGTTCTGGTGCACGCCCTCTGAAGAAACAGAAGAAAGCTGTTTCTAAACCGCGCGTTCATCTTCCTGCTGTAGAAGAGGCGTCTGGTCGTAGTGCTTCTTCTGATGAGCAAGGTAACGATTTGTTTTTATAGCTTTTACACTTTTTGACGTTCAAACTTATTTCATGTTCAACTTCTGCAGGGAGTCGAGAGGAAGGAGAATTGCCAGCTGATGCTGCTTCTCCCGGAGGTATGGAAATTGAGGAAACAAGCTTCGTCCAACAAATGCATGATGCTCTGAAGGAAGGATCGGCTGATGTTCCACCCACTCCTGACGTTGATCCATCAGCTGCGGACACAGGTACTGATCTTTCTCCTCTCGGAAGAGAAATCCGAGAAATGAATGAGTCGGACCGTGTGCCTCCTCTAATGACCTGTGCGCTTTCTCTCCTTTTAGTCAAATTAAAAGAAGCAGGTACCAGTAGTGGAGCTCTCGAATCAGCCCCGACCAATGAAGGTAAAATCGATCTTTGTCTTGGGCAGATTCGTCTAAATTTACATGTTATTTATGGTTCCTCATGTTCTTTAGACATCCCGATGCACGAGCCTATTGAAGGAGAAGCTACCCATGCCACCAAAGTCGATGATTTTAATAATTTCGACTTTAATATCTCAGAGGACGACCATCAACAAATCCTTGATTCTCTGTTAGAGAAAGCCTCTGATGCAACTATCGGCTCAGATGTTGGAATTGGTTCAACGGAAGCCGGTCCTTCTGAGAGTAAGACTTTGGTTCTGTGAACTCCACATATATATATACGTATATATTTTGACTTGATTAATCATATAAGTGTCTGAATTATAGGACCAACTGCTGGAGCTGATACTACTATAATTACTGGAACGTCTGATCGGCCAGAGGGTAGCGAACTCGTGCCATGGGCAGGAACTGAGGTTGATTTGCAATCATCAGTTCTTGAGCCTCAACCTTCTACTCCTATGGACCCTATGATGATAGAAGTCACTGTCACTCCCCAGATTAGTCCGGTCGCAACAAAAGCGAGACCAACTGAAGGCGTTGGTACGTCGGCTGATGTTATGCCTATTGCTGGTACATTTTACCCATAATTTTGTTTCAAATTTTGGGTTAACATCTCATTATGCTCATTGTAACTCCTTCGTTTGTAGAATCAACTCTTAAAGAGCCTCTTAGCTTGGACCCGCCGTCTTCTGAAGCTTTAATTGAAAAAGCCTCTGATGTAGCGGGTGCATCAACAGCTACCATTCCTGAATCAACCTTGGTTGTTCCGGAAATCAGGTTACCATCCTCGGGTGAACTAAGTCATGCTGAAGGTTCTTCCATCGAACTTGGTATGTCTTAGTTTGTTGTTTTGTATGTATATATATGTCCTGTACTGACCTATTTGCCTTCATCGCAGTTCCTTCATCATCATTATCAGATCGCATCCGAGCTTTGTTAGCAGACGAGGATCCGGATAAAGCCGGCATTTGCTCTGATCTCGACGGCTTCATCTCCTTTTTGAATTCTATGGTTGATCGTATTCTCTCCAAAGGATCGCGATTTGAGAGTTTTAAGAAACCTCTTGACCGCTATATATCAGGGATCCGTGATGAAGGATATAATGATTTAGCCGATTCGATCAACGCCTACATGGTTGACTTGAAGCAACATGTTGACCTTCTGAGGGGTCTTCGCACTGAAAGCGTACCTTCCTACATTGCTTCTCGCATGGACTCCAAGCTACAAGCGTTGCGTGATTCCCAAACATCAGCTAATCTCGAGCTCCAACAGCTAAGAGCCCACAGCGATCAACTTAGGATGAATGTTGGCAAGAGAATACAAGCCCAGGTTAACCTACGTCGGGATTTAGAATCGAGTCGAGCAGAAATAGCTCGCTTAGAGGAGGAACTTGCAATGGCCAAGGACGCTCATGATGTCTTGAAGTCTGAGTTGACGCAGGAGATTCATATTGAAGGCAACCTGTTACAGCAACTGAACCTTCAAGATAAAATAATTGCTGAAAAGGAACAAGAGGTCGTCGCGCTTCACAACGTTGACGAAGAAGCCTTTAAAATCAAATTGGCAGCTGAGCTTGAACAGGCTCGTGCGTTAGAGCTGTCAAAACTTGAAAATCAGATTAGTCAGTATAAACTTTTGTAATTGGAGGACATATATTTTTGTAGCTTTGTTTGAAAATTCTTGGTCAACATAATGAACCTTTTTGCTCATTATATTGAATCTTTTTGCTCATTGAGGTTTTATTATGATTACTCATTCTTGTTTAGAATAAATAACCATAATACTTATAGGATTTTTGGCAAATCCTCAGCCATCAACGGATTTGATATACCTTTACCGATTACCGTTTGAATCGGGCTAGTATGTGAATTATCTAAGTCCGTTTCACATATATTGCTTAATTTATACCTCCTTCCCCTTGAGTCACTGGGGGTAGCGGAGGTGTGACGGCTGTAGGTGCATCAACTGATGGAATTGGTCTCATAGCCGGCTCAACAGGATCAGTCTCGGCAAAAGCTCCTGTTAAACACAGAACAGAATGTTCAGATGCATTACATTATAGCTGCATTAGTCAAAAAATTGGCTAGTCCTATAATTAACTCGAGAAGAGGCACGTACTTTCAAAAGAACCATTCTCGGGATCCTGAGGGAGTACGGGCTCAGGAAACATATCCTCGGGCAGCGGGCCATCGATCTGAGGAGAGTCATACATGAAGTGGAACATAGAAGTGTCTGCAGGCAAACCTGCCTCGTCGAAATCGTCAATCGAAAAATCTGACACAAAGAAATCCTCCCTAAAGTCGGCAGCTTCTGCAGGTTTTTCTACCTGGTAAGGTGAGTCAGGCTCACCAGAAGATACAAACTCATGAGGAGCAGGATCGAAACTCATCTCCCCTTCCTCGCGCTCTCCTGCATAGAATGGGGAAGCATGAGCCTAAAAATCTAAACGATCAAGAGAATGATCTATAGAGTAGATGTTACCTCTGTCGCTAGCAGGATCATCACCAGCCAAGTCCATCTCAGATGCCCGCGAATCTGCAGGCGGCTTATGGGCTAGTCTCTTCCGCCTATCAGCACGGACAGTAGTCGAAGGTCTTGCCCGGGCAAAAGGACGGATTTCCTCTTCACTGTTGGTCGCTGTCCCTGAAATATCAGACAGTGGTCAAGACTAGCAATTCGGAAATGCAGAAAGAAAAGATGGGCGACTAACCTCGCTCGAAATCTGCCTCGTAATCTTCAGGATCTCCGCCTGAGGCCTCTCCAGCAGAACTAAAGGCCCTATGACCTTCTGCATCAAGTCGGCGGGTTTTGCCCCGTGCCCTCTGTGACCGAGCACCGTCCCGGATCGCATGAGAATCAATCTGAGAGGCTTCTTCGGCCACCAATTCTTCAATAGGCTTAACGGGGACAGTCTTATTAGCTGCTAACGACCACCTGCAGCTCAAGAAAGTGAGGTTCAACTGTCGCTCAGTACCCGGGAGACTGAACCTAGCACCAGTGCAGCCTGTCACGGTCCATAACCATGCACGAAGACCGTCCACCAAACCTCCATGAGCCCGAAGCTGCTGGCGCGGGTTCCCGACATAAAGCTGGTCATAACCAAACTGGCGAGCGAATCGGCAGGGTAGATACGGCTCTATAAAACACTGATTCCCCACCCGGAAAGTCAAGTAGCCCGGCCTGATGTTCACTAGCCAATTAAAGCAGCCGATATCTAAATAAGTGCGATACTCCCTCGGCTTCTCCTCATCAATCAAACATTCGCCATACCGGCTGGAGAACTGTGGAAAACAAGTAGAGAATGCCCAGCACTTGTGGACCTGTAGCTGCCTCCTGATATCAGAGAATCCTCGGCCTTCCCACTCGCCATTCTCAAGCAGCTGTAGTAAGGGAATAGAGTGGTCCATGGCATGCGGTACCGACATCATGTCTGAACGATGAAGGACGAACCAAGCCATCAAATAAATATACGGAAGCTCCACCTTAGTGGTAGGAATCTGA
>NW_017973932.1:0-531 GCF_001876935.1 Asparagus officinalis
GGATCCGGACTAGGATGACAGATACTCCTCGAACTTTTGTTGGTCGAATTCATACTCGACCTCCTCCTCAACCAGGATCACAATCCGCGGCTGTGACGCATCGATATCGGCAGCGAGATCGGTGGCTCCCACTGTTGTCGCCAAATTGTTCACGGGAAAAATTGTTGTTTTCATTGAAGTCATTGCTTTCTCAAGTAACAGTTTTTTGGTTACAAAAGATCCCTGTGACGCATCGATATCGGCAGCGAGATCGGTGGCTCCCACTGTTGTCGCCAAATTGTTCACGGGAAAAATTGTTGTTTTCATTGAAGTCATTGCTTTCTCAAGTAACAGTTTTTTGGTTACAAAAGATCCGGTCTTTTTATAAGATCCGGTTACAACAAAATCAAAAGAAAATGAAAATTACAACTTTCTCGCGCGATTAAACCAAGTTTTGATCCAGAGGATGACCGTGTAGATCTCAGATCTGATCTCTCTCGAACTCCTGCCTTGTTTGACGTGGATATTCGCCAAGAACCAGATCTGGAATGT
>NW_017973932.1:7780-8037 GCF_001876935.1 Asparagus officinalis
CTTTAGAAATTGCCATGAATTGGCGGATGGAAAATTTAGTGGACCCACCGTCAATTGACTTGATCAGTGGGGGATTTTTGTGAGGAAAGATTAATCTGTCAAAAGGATCGAATCTCGTCTCAACAAGATAACTCATGAGAATTAGTGAATTTGATAACAATAATGGAAAACATTCCAACCTTTAGAGTTTAAATGTGGATGTTTTACTTATCACTTTTATAGTGATTGGGTTATCCCTAAGAATATCAACCGTGGTA
>NW_017973932.1:8138-9601 GCF_001876935.1 Asparagus officinalis
GGCATCCGATTCTTCATCTTCTGAAGGTAATCTTGTCCGAATCCTACCATAAGTTGCTTGTATGATGGCTCCAAACTGCAGACGGGTTACGCGATGGGGTATTTCCGGAATCGACTCCGGATTATCCTGTGTCGATGTCCCTTTGCTGGTCATATTAGTGGTGACCCTCGGGAATTCTCCATCTTCAACTACCGTTCTTCTTTGTCGGAAACGCCTAGGCCTTGGTTTTGGCATTTCGGTACTGAGTCTTTCGAAAACCAAAATCCTTTCGGGGACTGTCTTGATGCAGTTGCACTCAAACAATACTGCCCGAATGAGTTTGTAACAGGGGCATTGAGTTTCTAGTTCTCGAGGACTCCTTTTCCTGGTCTTACTCGTACCCCCAACACGATAATATAACTCGTCGGCTTGAAGGTCGGAATAACCTATCGTGTGTTGGCACGAGGGGCATTGAGTTTCTAGTTCTCGAGGACTCCTTTTCCTGGTCTTACTCGTACCCCCAACACGATAGTACAACTCGTCGGCTTGACGGTCGGAGTAACCTATCGTGTGTTGGCACGACTTCTCAGGTATAACGTTATCATCATCAGACGACAATGTTTCCTTCTGAGGACGAACTGCCTTCTTTGGGCTTTCAAGAGTCACGCGCCTCGAAACATGCCTTTTTGGGCGTGAGTTCTCAGCGGGCTCCTGGACTTCAATGCGCAAATTGGTGCGCGTAGCTGCCATGAACTCCTTATCATGTTGAGGGTGGCGGCGACTCCCAGCATGTTGAGTCGTTCGGGGCTTCTTTATCGAGCCCAAACGTTCTTGAACTGGAGCTTTGCATCGCTCATTGGGAAGTGGTCCGAGGCGCTCCAAAACTGACCTCCTTCTTCGGGATGGTCTTGCGGGATCTCCCGGAGCAGTTATGGGAATTATCGGCGATTTAGGTTGGTTCGCCGGAGGTTGAACTTTTGTTGAAGGCTGCAATGATTGTTCCTTAGCCTAAATCGCCGCTTCAGACTTCGGCCTCCATACTTGGCGGATTGGTGGGGGTTGGTGGCGGCTTCTTGGCCACGTCCTTCTGCAGTCTTCTACGGGCTTCTTGGACTTAAGCTCGTGCCTGCGCTGACAGTGCGCGGCGCTTGCGAATGCGCTCCTCAAGTGTTGAACGATTCCGTTTGACACAGATCCATTCGTTCGTTGGCAGCTTGGAGGAGTTGTCGTTCATTGTTTGTTGAGGCTGTTTGCCTCTCTTGTTCTTCAGATCCGCGTTATAGCGGATTCCGTCAGTTGACTCCATTGCTTTTGCGAGTTACCGTGCCAGGCGTTGACGTCACCTCTGGTGGGCTCTCTTTGAGAGAGTCACCACACCCTCAGCGGCGGAGGAATTGGCGAGAACAAATTTGACATGGTTGGAGGTCGGCGGAGCTTCACCCGACGCGACTTTGGCGTCAATTGGGGTGAGATCTTCGTTGGCA
>NW_017973933.1:0-4490 GCF_001876935.1 Asparagus officinalis
ACCTGCGGGGAGTTTTTCCTAGGTTTGAGTCTATCTGGAAAGGGGGCAACGGGCCTATACCTATCTAGAAAAGGCTCAATCTCAAGTTCAGCATTTTGGTCATCAGAAGGAATTGTTTCATCGGAAGGAGTGTTTTGAATGGAAGAAGGGGTTTGATCCGGTGGCATTCTAACCTGATTATCTATTTGTTTTCCTGATCGCAGTGTGTGTACTGCATTCAATTGAGCTGGATTGTTGGAACTGGATCCAGTGTCTTTAGGGTTTGCAACAGGTTGACTTGGAAATTTTCCTTTTTCTCTCTCACTCACGGCAGCGGCTAGTTGCCCAAGTTGGGTTTCTAACCGGGCTATGGCTTGAGTGTTCGAGTTGAGCACTTGGCCGGTAGTTTGCATGAAGGAATTTAGAGTGGTGGATGATTGAGTCAACATGTTGGTAGTTTGTGTAGAAGCTTTGATCATAGCTTCTAAACCCTTTTCTAAGACACTTAAACGTTTGTCATGATCGGAATTTGATTGATTTGTAGGCTGGTAAGGATGAGGATGTTGGTTTGGAAAAGGTGGGTTAGAAAAATTGTTCGGTGTATTGATGATCGGAATTTGATTGATTTGTAGGCTGGTGAGGATGAGGATGTTGGTTTGGAAAAGGTGGGTTAGAAAAATTGTTCGGTGCATTGAACGGGACAGCGTTTCCCCGAGGGAATTGCGGGTTTGATGCGGGAATGAAGTTTTGATTTCCGGGAGAGTTCCCTTGGTTCCAAGCAAAGTTGGGATGATTTCTCCAACCTGGATTATAGGTTGGAGAAAATGGATCATTTCTAGGGCGCTGGAATGCAGCGTTCATCTGTTCTAAAGCATGGTTGTTTCCTAGAAGAGGACATTCCTCTGAAACGTGGGTAGGAGACTGACAGTTATGACATCCCGGGGCAGAAATATGATTGATTTGAGCCGGAGCTCGTTCCTTAACTTCTAAGGCTTCTAACCTCCGCATAATCGTCGCCATCTTCGCTTCAGAAGCAATGTTTGACTCCAGGGAAAAACCACTAGACTTAAATTGGGAAACAGATGAAACCCTGTCATCACAGTTTTCCCACTGCATTGTTTTCTCGGATAGACTCTCTAGGAATTCCTAAGCTTCATCGGTGTTTTTTCTCATATAATCTCCCTGACACATCGATTCTAAAGATGTTTTTGAAGAATAGTCCAATCCTTCATATATGACTTGGCACAATCGCCATTTTTCTAGACCATGATGAGGACATTGGATTAAAAGATCTTTAAACCGGTCAAAGTATTTCCAGAATGGCTCTCCCGGGACAATTTTGAAATTCTGAATGCTGTTCCTAAGCTTTACCGTTTTGTGAATAGGAAAAAATTTCTTAGGGAAAAATTTCTTGAGAAAAACGGTGACAAATTCCTCCCAAGTTGAGATGGAATTTATCGGTAAGCTGTACAGCCATTTTTTAGCTTTGTCCTTTAGAGCAAATGGAATAAATCTAAGCTTAATCGCATCTTCGGTTAATTCTCTCATTTTTATCATAATACATACTTCCTCAAATTCCGAGATAAATATATATGCATCTTCTGTTTCATTACCTAGGAATTTGGGAAGCATGTTAATGAAATGCGGTCTAAGCTCGAAATTTGCTCCATTTACTTCGGGGAGTCTTATGCAAGATGGAATTGCATTTCTGGTGGGGTAACACATATCCTGAAGAACTGGTTGATTTGCCATTTCTTGGATTGGTTCAACACGGATTAAGCGATGAAAATTATCCCGAACCCAAAATTGCATACACCAAAAAAAAATTTCTTTTTAAGGAAAGAAAGAAAATTAGTTTTTTTAAGGAAAGAAAGAAAGATAGTTTTTTTTTTCTTTTAAGGAAAGAAAGAAATTTAGTTTTTTTTTATAAAGGAAAGAAGAAAGAAAATTAGTTTTTTTTAATAAAGAAAAGAAAGAAAATTAGTTTTTTTTTCTTTTAAGGAAAGAAAGAAAATTAATTTTTTTTTAAAGGAAGGAAAGAAAGAAAATTAGTTTTTTTTAT
This sequence comes from Asparagus officinalis, assembly GCF_001876935.1. Taxonomy (NCBI): domain Eukaryota; kingdom Viridiplantae; phylum Streptophyta; class Magnoliopsida; order Asparagales; family Asparagaceae; genus Asparagus; species Asparagus officinalis. The sequence goes on from NW_017973933.1 coordinate 2,042, forward strand.
ATGAGAAGATAAAGAAAAAGAAAAATCCTAACTAAAACAAATCAAGGCAATCACTTTTCAATCAATTCTAACTCTAGGGTTTAGCCTAACTCCACTAGACCAGCTCCTAACCAAAAATTCCTACAGTGAAAAGATCAAAGTTTTACCCAGGTAGTTAGCCAGGTAAGGATAGTACTAGAGGGTGATCAAAGATCAATTAAGTACCTCTTTCCTTGCGGAGCGCTTTACGCAACCCCTAAACCTTGCCTTAGACACCAACTATTCTGAGAAAACTTAAACCGTTCACTTAAGGATTTCTTGTTCCTTATTGAGCTCGAATCCTTAGGGGCCAACGTCTAATGAGTTTTAGAAGGCTTGGGTTTGTGAAGTGAGGAATTAGTGATTTGTGGGCTAAGGAAAGGGTGATGAAATCCCTTACCTTATCTTGATTGGGGTTTTGCCCTTAAGAATGTTTTAAGTGTGTGCCAAATCAAGTGCTACAATCACTTTGGTGAATTCCTACACTATATGAAATGCAACCCTAGAAATTAAAAGCGACTAAAAAGGATGGTAAAAAGAAAATCTTTATATTTTTTTTAATTATGGTCAACAATAATCAAATGTGAGAAGATGAATTTTATTATGGTCAACAAAAATAAAATCTCTTTTTTTTTAAATCCTAATTGTCTCTAATTGTGAAGCTAGCTAAAGAGGGTGGAATTGAAAACTAGAAAGAAGACTTACCCGAAAGCAATGCTCCAAATTCTTGATCTTCAATCCAAGATTTTCAAGCTCCAAGCGGTTCCTTCACAAGAAAAATACACAAGTTAAAGAATCAAGTTAATAAAATCCTATTTTAGCACCTTCCCCGGCAACGGCGCCAAAAACTTGATGCGGCATAATTATGTACCAAAATTGCAAGTGCACAATTTATCAAGTTATAGTATAAAAAGATATCGATCCCACGAAGAAGGTGATTTTAAGAGATTATTAAACTTGGTTCTTATATTTTGTGCGTGACAATTAGGAATAAAGAATAAGTGTGATTGTATGAGTGGTTGTTTTGATTTATATGCAAGAGGTAATAAATTGAATTTTAGAGGAGAGAAGGAAGAATTAAAGAATAAATGAAATCATAAGGCAAGAAATATGAATTAATAAAATCAAGAAATAAAACCAAAAATGAAAAGAAAATTTAAGAAAGTTAAGATGAAGGATTCAAAAGAGGTAAGAAATCTAGAATATAATCCACTAACCAATTTCAATTACAAAATATAAACTATTCTCTTTTTATCATATTTCAACTTAGATTTATTAAGCATAGATTATCAAACCATTTAAGGAAAGTGTAACCTATCAAATTATCATCTAAGTCAAAATTACTATTCATGATAAGAACAACAACATGATAATAATCCTAGAATTCATAAGCATAACCTATCAAACCATTTAAGATAAGCATAGATTATCAAATTCTTCTTCTACCGATTAGTTCTCTAGTTGATTATCCTAAACATGAACATTTTAAGTACAAGAGAATAATTCATACAATATAAAAGAAATTAGACTAGTTTCATACAATTCTAAGATTCCTACAAGAATTAAATTCACATCTTAAGAAATAAAAACAAGAAAAAGAAGACTAATTACAAAATTAAAAAGAAAAGAAAAATCTAAACTATGAACAAGAAATAAATCTAATTACAAAGAAAATAAAAATCTAAACTACAAAATAAATTGCAGAAATTAAATGCAAGAAAAATAAATCTACTCTACAAATTAAAGTGCAAAAAGAAAATAAAAAAGACAAGAAAGTAAATCTATACTACAAGCATGAATTTAAATCTAACTAATAAGCAATAATAAAGAAATTACTAAAAAGAAATAAAAGAGAAAAGAAATGCAAACCTTCAAATTGCTCTTCATCTCCATCCTCATCATTCAACAAAGAGGAGAAAGAACAAATTTAAAGAGGAAAAAATTATTTTTATTAATTGCAACTAAAGTTACAATTTTTGGAAGGCCTTCTCAATTAAGAGTAGCCCTCCTCTCCAAAAGGAGTTTACAAAATTTTCACACCTCTAACCCCTCACTCTCTACCCCTATTTATAGTAATCTTCAATGAATATGAGCCATTGGATTTGTCTTGAGCCCCAAGCAACAATCTCCACCTTTGATTTATTTGATTTTCAAAAGAAAAATAAAATCCAATTCTTGAGCCCATGTTCATTTGATTTTCAAAAGAATTTTCTTGCAAATTCCAAGCCCAAGTCCGATCACAATTTCGGCCCAACTCTTTGCTGTGATTTCAACTCCACCTCAAGTCTGGTCATGGAGTGTTTAGCTATTTCATTTTCAAAAATTGAAGCAATCAAGTCCACTTAGAGTTTCGGCCCATTCAAGTGATGAGCATTTGATTTTCAAAAATAAAAATCCGGCCCATTTACAAATCCAATCTCCAGCAGCATTT
>NW_017973933.1:8340-9510 GCF_001876935.1 Asparagus officinalis
AGCTGGGAAGTGAACACACAAAAACTCAGTGAAAACAGGTTTTGAAATATAAGCTCTGAGAAAAACAACGTCACTGGTTTTTGCAAAAGCTGGGACACTGAGGAAGAAGAAGAGGTGGAGTTTAAATAGGAGAAAAGCAGCTGTTTAAACCCATCCCTTAATCCGGTGCGGTCGACCGATAGAAAAAATCGAGCTTTCGGTCGACCACATCGGTCGACCGACAAACTCTCTGCTGCCCACTGACAAATGATCATAGGAGCGGTCGACCGGTGCGGTCGACCGATAGAAAAAATCGAGCTTTCGGTCGACCGCATCGGTCGACCGACAAACTCTCTGCTGCCCACTAACGAATGATCATATGTGCGGTCAAAAATCGAGATTTCGGTCGACCGCACCGGTCGACCGACGACCTCTCTGGAGCCCAGTGACGAATGACCTTAAGTGCGGTCGACCGGTGCGGTCGACCGGTGCGGTCGACCGTATTCTGATATATTTCAGATAAACAGTTTTGACTCAACTAAAAATATTTGGAAAATATTTATTTGACCTCTGAAAATTATGAAACTTTGTAAAATGTTTTTAATACTAAAAACAAACTGTTTGGAAAAAGAATTTTGCAGATAGGTCCTCATACTTGTGAAAAATAGTATTTTGTGAAAAACGCTTAAAAACATAAGTATGAAAACGTGTGTGTGATTCCCAATAGCTTCAAGTAAAATCAGTAATTCTTTGCCTACATTCTAGCATTAGAGAGAAAATAAAAAACTATCTAATATCCTCACATAGAATACAGTTCTTGAGTCTTGATAGCTTTAAGTTTGATGAAGCTTCTTTATGGATTTGTTGTTCTTGAATTAATATTGCTTCATCATTATGCCTCCTCCTCCTTTGGATATCATCGTTGTAGCGTATGTTCCATCCAATCCTCCATTTATGGCACTAACAAGCTTGATAAATGAATTTACTACATTTGCACTCAATAAGCCATTAGTACCGTTAATGGTGGTTGTAAAACATCATCAAAACATAAGGGCTAACAATCTCCCCCTTTTTGATGATGACAACCAACCATTATAAGAGCAAAAATAAAATTGCTTATAAATAGGTGCTCCCCCTATCTATGAGCTCCCCCTAAGTATATGCAACAAATGAGGAGATTTCTCTCCCCCT
>NW_017973934.1:0-5699 GCF_001876935.1 Asparagus officinalis
AAGTCGAAGCCACCAACGAAGATCTCGCCCCGTTTGATGCCAAAGTCGCATCGGGTGAGATTCCTCCAGATTCCAACCAGGTCAGATCTGCTCTGGCCAACTCTTCTGCCATAGAGGGCGTGGTGACTCTCTCGAAGATAGCCCGCCAAAGGCAACGTCAACGCCTTGCGAAACGATTCGCAAAGGCCATGAAGTCAGTTGACGGGATCCGCTACAACGTGGATCTGAAGAACAAAAGAGGCAAGCAGCCTCAACAATCAACGAATGGTCATTCGTAAACGTCGCGCACTATCAGCGCAGGCACGGGCTCAAGCCGAAGAAGCCCGTAGAAAGTTGCAGAAAGAAGTGGCCAAGAAGCCGTCACCAACTCGCAAAGTTTGGAGTCCGAAGTCTGAAGCGGCGGTTCAGACCAAAAAGCAGCAACTGCAGCCTCCAACCAAAATTCAACCTCCGGCGAACCAAGCTAAGTCGCTGAGAATTCCCATAGCTACTCCGGGAGATCATGCAGAATCCTCCCGAAGGAGAAAGCCAGTCTTGGAGCGTCTCGGTCCAATTCCCGACGAGAGAGGCAAAGCTCCAGTTCACGAGCGTTTGGGCCCGATGAAGAAGCCCAGAACGACTCAACACGCTAGGGGTCGCCGTCACCTCCAGTATAACAAAGAACTCAAGGCAGCTGCGCTCACCAACTTGCGCAGAAGCCCAGAACGCCTCAACACGCTGGGGGTCGCCGTCACCTCCAGTATAACAAAGAACTCAAGGCAGCTGCGCTCACCAACTTGCGCATCGAAGTCCAAGAGCACGCTGAAGACTCGCGCCCACAAAGGCACGTTTCGAGGCGTGTAACTTTTAAAAACCCAAAGAAGGCAATCCAACCTCAGATGGAAACATTATCATCTGATAGTGATAGTGTTATACCTGAGAAGTCGTGCCCGCACACGATAGGTTACTCCGACTGTCAAAATGACGAGTTGTACTATCGTGCTGGGGGTACGAATAGAACCAGGAAGAGGAGTCCCCGAGAACAGAAAACTCAATGCCCCTGTTCCAAACTCATTCGGGCGGTATTGTCTGAATGCAACTGCATTAAGGCAGTCCCCGAAAGAGTTTCAGTTTTTGAAAGACTCAGTGCGGAGACGCCAAAACCCAGGCCTAGGCGTTTTCAACGAAGAAGAAGGATGATTGAAGACGGAGAATTTCCGAGGGTCACCAACATGACCAGCAAGGGGACATCGGCACGGGATGATTTCGAGTCGATTCTGAAAGCATCCCGGCGTCTAACCCGTCTGCAGTCTGGAGCAATCGCACGAGGAACTTATGGTAGGGTTCGGACAAGAGTACCTTCAGAAGGTGAAGAGTCGGATACCTGCTCCGCAGTCGCATCAGATAATACAGTGTCCAGTGAGGGGGAACCCCGCGAGTCACTGATGATAAGCGCGGAACAAGTGGCCAAGATGCTCGAAGATGCCATAGCCAAACAACAGGAAAGCTTTAGGTTCGAGATGCAGATGGCCATGCAGACTATGAGAGAGATGCATGAGCAACAAATTCAGGCACTGACGAACCAGCGAGGTGAACCAAGCCACCGTAACCAGGTTGTTCAGGAAGAGGAGCACACGGATAGGGATGAAGCTCACAATGCCAATAACCCTCCCGTCAATGCAGGGGGTGGTAACGAGGATGCCAACGAAGATACAAGTGAAGACTTGAAGATCAAAGATCTCGAGAGCAAAATCAACACATTGATCTCCGCTCAAGAGACGAAGAAAACAGGCATTCCCTGTCCATACCCAAGAGAGTGGGAATCGATCCCATATCCGGCGAAGTTCAATCTAATCAACTTCACGCCGTTCGATGGGAAGGGTTCCCCCACTCAGCATTTGATTTATTTCAAATCGCACCTGGGTATTATTTCCGGCAATGAGCCTCTGATGGTGCGGTCATTCGTCGGCACTCTTCGCGGAGCCGCCTTCGATTGGTATCGCCGCCTCAAGCCAGGAAGCGTAAATAGCTAGGACGACATGGAGACAAAATTCCTCGCTAACTTCTTCGACGACGACACCGAGATATCTATCGGATCATTGCTCGATGAGAAGCAGAAGGACGGGGAGTTAGTCGACACCTTCGTCAAAAGGTTCCGGAACAAAGCGATGAATTGCCGGGACCCGATCACCGAGGAATTCATTCTCCAGACTTACCATAATAATCTGTCCTTAGACGTATTGGAAGCAATGGGGACAGCACCGTCTGACACTTGGAAGGATCTGAAGGTCCGAGGGGAGCAGGCTGAGCGATTCCTTAGAAGGAAGAAGGCCGAGAGGAACCAACCAACGGTTAATCCGTTGGACTCAAACTTCGCCTCTCGTGGTAAGGGCAAGGCACCTGCAGCTGCTGGTGGTGCTAATCAAGCGTCACAACAGCAATCCCGAAGGCAGCAAAAGACTTCGGGTCCGAGACTCCAAAAAGAGTACTCTTTCAAGGACGAAGACGTTCCAGCCATCTTCGAATCCCTCCTTGAAGGTAACAAGATCAAGCTACCACCTATCACAAATCAGGAGGAAGCTGACAACACTACGGACCCAAAGTACTGTGCATACCACAGGAGGGTCGTTCATCCCACCAAGGATTGCTTTACTCTCAAGAATAGCATTCAGACCTTGGTTGAAGCCGGCGTCATAACGCTAAGGTAAGCCAATTGAGAACGGCAAAACTCCAAAGAGTATACGAGTATAAACTGTTTCTCAATCCTCCGACCGGTATAAGAGGTTAAACTACTCCCTGATACTCCAATAGGTATATGAGTCTAAACTGTTTCCCCACTTTTGACGGGAAGTTCCTGGAGAATATTAAGCTAATATTCTTAAGGATAACCCGGTTAGGTAACTGATAATAATGTCCGAACCAGTTCCGCAGAGGAAACTGGGGGTGGACGATTTATGTAACGGGAAGTTCCCAAAACCACAGCAATGTAATGAATAAGAACTCCCATTCAAATTCTCACCGTGTCTGTGCACTCAACACTCTCTCTGTTAGAGTCTGGACGTAAAGTTCCCAATTGGTCAAACCTTCTTACAGTTAGGACCACAGTCAAAATCCCCTCTCGATTCCTCCAATGAACGAGAGGTCCACTTTCAAATCGAGTGATCAAACCTTCCTACAGTTAGGGTCACCTCAAACTCCTGTTTGGCCAAACCTTCCTACAGTTAGGGTCAAAACCATAATTCACTCTCGATAAACGAGAAATTCATCTTTAGTTCGGTAATCAAACCTTCCGACAGTTAGGGTTATCCGAATCTTTTCGATTCTCGGAGTGGAGATCCCACTCTCAGTTTCACCTTTCCGGATTCTGGGGGTGGAGATCCCACCTCGAGTCTCCTTTCCAGTTGAAGATAGAATATAAAATTCTTCTTCTTCATTGTCGGGAGATAGAATATAAAATTCTTCCTCTCCCATTTCGGGTTCGTCTTTGCCCCAAGAGAAGACACCACCTTTTTCAAATCCCAAAATCTGTGCCTCACAGGTACAGGGAATTTTATCCCGAATCCTAAGTAGGGATAAGTCAACGCCTAACACGCGTTGCCGGTTTAGTCTTGTTCCGTAGAAAAAAGACACCAGAGCTCGATTCTGGGGTATTCTATCCTGAAACCTAAGCAAGGATAAGTCTGTGCCTAACCCGCGCTGCCGGTTAGTTCTTAACCGTTGAAAAGAACATCCGTCCACATATTCAACATTGTGGCAGGTTGTTATTAATAACACCAAAATCCATGCCTTACACGCATGGGGAATTTCATCCTGAATCCTAAGAAAGGATATGCCGACGCCTAACACGCGTCGCCGGTTTAGTCTTTTACCGATTGAAAAAGACACCAGAATACCAGTCTGGGGTATTTTTATCCCGAAGCCTAAGTAGGGATAAGTCAACGTCTAATACACGTTGCCGGGTAGCCTATTCCCGTAACAATGGCGAAGCCTATGTATTCAACATCATAGCACAAAGTCTCAGAGAATTCACTCTCTTAGCACAACGTTACATGCGGAACGGATTTAGACAATCCGCATGCTAGCCCGACTCAAACGGTAGTCGGTAAAGGCTAATCAAATCCGTTAAAGGCTTGGGGTTAGCCAAAAATCCTAAAGTCAACGCCTAACACGCGTCGCCGGGTAGTCTATTCCCGTGAGAAAGACGAAGTCTACGTATTCAATATCGTAGCACTAAAAGGGTTAACTCTTTTAGCTTAACGTCACATGCGGAACGGACTTGAACAATCCGCATGCTAGCCCGACTCAAACGGTAGTCGGTAAAGGCGCATCAAACCCGTTGATGGCTGAGGATTTGCCAAAAATCCTATAAATACGAAAGTCACTGACGCATCAGCTCCATTAGTTGGTCTTGTGACTTGAGCATCCAACGACGTTCGAAACCCTAAGGTCAACGCCGGACAACGCGTAACCCTAGGCCAACGCCGATCAATGCGTTGCAACGAAGGAATCAATACTCCGAAAAGTATACGAGTATAAACTGCTTCTTAAATACTCCAATAAGGTATATGAGTATAAACTGTTCCCTATTTTTGGTTGAGAAGTTCCTGGAGAATATTTTTCATAAATATTCTTAAGGATAACTCAACAACACTACGCCGGACAACGCGTCACAAATGAGAACTCAACGCCAACAATCGATGGTCAGTTCTATGTTGAACCAACAAACACGAGCTAAAGATCATAAAATCAGGAATCGACTTCAAATTCGAAATTCCGACAACGGTCAGACAATAAAGGCAGCACCGAAACTCTCTCAAGCATTCGACAAAGCACCGGATAGCCTGGAGAATTAAAGGAATCAAGAACGGAAGTCATTCCAAGGTCCCATTACACCGACTGAAGGTGGGGACAATCATATCCAAAGTATTCCAGACTCTTCTATAAAAGAACGAGGCTGAAATACTTTGGAGGAGGTATCTGTAGGCGTATAAAATTGCTTATAGGTCCCTTAGCTCAGCTCGGCACAAACCGACAAACCAACGAGGCAACGAGATTGACTAATCGCACGCAAGCAACGGAATACGTCCATTCGCGTGCGGGATCAAGCCAAGTGTTCGAAGAGTCAACGAGTCATCCAACCAAGGGCATACTCGGACGAATCACGATCGAATCAAGATCGGTTTCGGACTCGAACTCAGAAGTGGATTTACTGCCAAATCAGGAATCCGACTTACTGCCAAATCAGGAATCAAATCAGAGTCTGGATCAACCGAATCACGGACAGAACCCAAAGGTGGAAAACAGCAGAAAACCAAACACCCGGAGGGGCTCGGAAACCAAGTCACCGAGGCGGCTCACCGAGCCACCAAGGTGGCTCGGTGGCCGAGCCACCAAGTGGTGGCTCGGCCGAGCCACCTAAGTGGCTCGGTGGCCGAGCCACCTTGGGGTGGCTCGGCCACCTCCGAGCCACCAAATGGTGGCTCGGAGGCCGAGCCACCTCCTTGGTGGCTCGGCGGCCACCAAGGTGGCTCGGCCACCACCGAGCCACCAGGTGGTGGCTCGGTGGCCGAGCCACCTATTGGTGGCTCGGTGGCCGCCGAGCCACCTAGGTGGCCGGCCACACTGTGCCCAAGGCACAGTGAGGGTAGCCTATAAATAGGCCACCCCCTTGTTCATTTGAGAGGGTTGGAAAATTTGGAGAGGCGAAGCCCTGCTGGATT
>NW_017973934.1:8798-9508 GCF_001876935.1 Asparagus officinalis
GGTGGCTCGGCCAAAGCCGAGCCACCCTGAGGTGGCCGGCCAGATCTGTGCCCGGGCACAGTAAAGGGAGCCTATAAATAGGCCCCCCTTGTTTCATTTCAAAAGGTTGGAACTTTGAGAGCCGAAACTCTGCCGAATTGAAGATCGAGCTTGGAGTTTTGAAGACTTGAGGACTTGAAGATTCAGATCTGATTCTCGGCGAGCGTCCACGTCACAAAAGGCAGGAGTTCGAGAGAGGTAAAAATCGGATCTGAGATCTACACGAGGCAATACTCCGGATCAAAGCTTGGCCTTTGATCCCGAGATTTGGACGATTATTTCCTTGGTGAACTAATCCTCCCCGGCTATTATTCCCTTCGCGGAATAATACCCGTCAAATCGTGTAGATCCGACCGGATCTAGATCGCGCGGTGGTCCACGGATTAACCCCGGCGTCGGCAAAGAACCCACACAAGCAAGAGACCGCAAAACAGGATCTTGCGATTCGTTCGACAAAAAAGGAGAAAGTTGTAATTTTCTTTATTTCTTGTGTTATTTGATTTTCGTTGTAACCGGATCTAAAAAAGACCGGATCTTTGTAATCGATAAACTATTACAAGAATTTGCAATGGAATCAATGATGAAGAAAACATCGATTTTTTCCGCGAACAATCTGGCGACCACAGTGGGAGCCGACGATCTCGCTGACGAGATCGATGCGTCGTAGCCGC
>NW_017973935.1:0-9507 GCF_001876935.1 Asparagus officinalis
GCTCTGCTACTAGGAATGCAATGTGCTGAAGAACTTAATATTCAGCACCTTGAGGCTTACGGTGACTCTTAGCTTATCGTTAATCAAGTCCGAGGGGAATATGAAGTACGTCATAAGGATCTGATCCCGTATTACTTCGCAGTGCTAGAGCAAGCTCAAAAGTTCGAAGGTTTCTTTATCGAATACGTGCCAAGAGCTCAGAATGCATATGCCGATGCTTTAGCCTCTTTGGCAACTTCGCTAGCCTTGCCTCCAGGGATCGAAACGACGATTCCGGTCATAGGACGTAAACTATATTTTTCCAAAATTCCTATGGAGGAAAACTCAAACGAGACGACGTCAGGAGAAGTCTGTACGGCATTCATGGAATTCGAATCTAGGGATTGGCGATTCCCATACATCGACTATGCCTTATATGGAATTCTACCTGAAGACCCTAAGGAAGCGGCTGCAATCAAACGAAAAGCCCTCCGATTCTATTACGATGCAGTTTCTCAAGTCTTGTATCGTAAATCACATGATGGAGTCTTACTTCGGTGCCTTTCTCGGAAGGAAGCGAAAGAGGCTCTCAAGGAAGCTCACGGCGGAATCGAAAGAGGCCCTCAAGGAAGCTCACGGCGGAATGTGCGGAGCTCATCAACCTGGAGCTAAATTAGGAGATCGCCTCCGACGAATCGGCTATTATTGGCCGAAGATGTTTTCAGACGCGGTTGACTACGCTAAACGTTGTCACGCATGCCAAATTCATGGGGACTTCATCCATCAGGCGCCGGGAAACTTACACCCTACATCAGCGACTTGGCCATTCGAAATGTGGGGCATGGATATCGTCGGACCGATTTCCCCTCCGACGTCCAAAGGACACCGGTTCATTCTAGCCGTGACCGACCTCTATGTTTTTTAAACGCAGTCTTAAGTCTGCGTTTCCAATTTTTCTAACACAGAGTCTTAACTCTGCGTTCCCAATTTTAACATGGAGAATTAACTCTATGTTTCTTAAACGCAGTCTTAAGTCTGCGTTTCCAATTTTTCTAACACAGAGTCTTAACTCTGCGTTCCCAATTTTAACATGGAGAATTAACTCTATGTTTTTTAAACGCAGTCTTAAGTCTGCGTTTCCAATTTTTCTAACACAGAGTCTTAACTCTGCGTTCCCAATTTTAACATGGAGAATTAACTCTATGTTTCTTAAACGCAGTCTTAAGTCTGCGTTTCCAATTTTTCTAACACAGAGTCTTAACTCTGCGTTCCCAATTTTAACATGGAGAATTAACTCTATGTTTTTTAAACGCAGTCTTAAGTCTGCGTTTCCAATTTTTCTAACACAGAGTCTTAACTCTGCGTTCCCAATTTTAACATGGAGAATTAACTCTATGTTTCTTAAACGCAGTCTTAAGTCTGCGTTTCCAATTTTTCTAACACAGAGTCTTAACTCTGCGTTCCCAATTTTAACATGGAGAATTAACTCTATGTTTTTTAAACGCAGTCTTAAGTCTGCGTTTCCAATTTTTCTAACACAGAGTCTTAACTCTGCGTTCCCAATTTTAACATGGAGAATTAACTCTATGTTTCTTAAACGCAGTCTTAAGTCTGCGTTTCCAATTTTTCTAACACAGAGTCTTAACTCTGCGTTCCCAATTTTAACATGGAGAATTAACTCTATGTTTTTTAAACGCAGTCTTAAGTCTGCGTTTCCAATTTTTCTAACACAGAGTCTTAACTCTGCGTTCCCAATTTTAACATGGAGAATTAACTCTATGTTTCTTAAACGCAGTCTTAAGTCTGCGTTTCCAATTTTTCTAACACAGAGTCTTAACTCTGCGTTCCCAATTTTAACATGGAGAATTAACTCTATGTTTTTTAAACGCAGTCTTAAGTCTGCGTTTCCAATTTTTCTAACACAGAGTCTTAACTCTGCGTTCCCAATTTTAACATGGAGAATTAACTCTATGTTTCTTAAACGCAGTCTTAAGTCTGCGTTTCCAATTTTTCTAACACAGAGTCTTAACTCTGCGTTCCCAATTTTAACATGGAGAATTAACTCTATGTTTTTTAAACGCAGTCTTAAGTCTGCGTTTCCAATTTTTCTAACACAGAGTCTTAACTCTGCGTTCCCAATTTTAACATGGAGAATTAACTCTATGTTTCTTAAACGCAGTCTTAAGTCTGCGTTTCCAATTTTTCTAACACAGAGTCTTAACTCTGCGTTCCCAATTTTAACATGGAGAATTAACTCTATGTTTTTTAAACGCAGTCTTAAGTCTGCGTTTCCAATTTTTCTAACACAGAGTCTTAACTCTGCGTTCCCAATTTTAACATGGAGAATTAACTCTATGTTTCTTAAACGCAGTCTTAAGTCTGCGTTTCCAATTTTTCTAACACAGAGTCTTAACTCTGCGTTCCCAATTTTAACATGGAGAATTAACTCTATGTTTTTTAAACGCAGTCTTAAGTCTGCGTTTCCAATTTTTCTAACACAGAGTCTTAACTCTGCGTTCCCAATTTTAACATGGAGAATTAACTCTATGTTTCTTAAACGCAGTCTTAAGTCTGCGTTTCCAATTTTTCTAACACAGAGTCTTAACTCTGCGTTCCCAATTTTAACATGGAGAATTAACTCTATGTTTTTTAAACGCAGTCTTAAGTCTGCGTTTCCAATTTTTCTAACACAGAGTCTTAACTCTGCGTTCCCAATTTTAACATGGAGAATTAACTCTATGTTTCTTAAACGCAGTCTTAAGTCTGCGTTTCCAATTTTTCTAACACAGAGTCTTAACTCTGCGTTCCCAATTTTAACATGGAGAATTAACTCTATGTTTTTTAAACGCAGTCTTAAGTCTGCGTTTCCAATTTTTCTAACACAGAGTCTTAACTCTGCGTTCCCAATTTTAACATGGAGAATTAACTCTATGTTTCTTAAACGCAGTCTTAAGTCTGCGTTTCCAATTTTTCTAACACAGAGTCTTAACTCTGCGTTCCCAATTTTAACATGGAGAATTAACTCTATGTTTTTTAAACGCAGTCTTAAGTCTGCGTTTCCAATTTTTCTAACACAGAGTCTTAACTCTGCGTTCCCAATTTTAACATGGAGAATTAACTCTATGTTTCTTAAACGCAGTCTTAAGTCTGCGTTTCCAATTTTTCTAACACAGAGTCTTAACTCTGCGTTCCCAATTTTAACATGGAGAATTAACTCTATGTTTTTTAAACGCAGTCTTAAGTCTGCGTTTCCAATTTTTCTAACACAGAGTCTTAACTCTGCGTTCCCAATTTTAACATGGAGAATTAACTCTATGTTTCTTAAACGCAGTCTTAAGTCTGCGTTTCCAATTTTTCTAACACAGAGTCTTAACTCTGCGTTCCCAATTTTAACATGGAGAATTAACTCTATGTTTTTTAAACGCAGTCTTAAGTCTGCGTTTCCAATTTTTCTAACACAGAGTCTTAACTCTGCGTTCCCAATTTTAACATGGAGAATTAACTCTATGTTTCTTAAACGCAGTCTTAAGTCTGCGTTTCCAATTTTTCTAACACAGAGTCTTAACTCTGCGTTCCCAATTTTAACATGGAGAATTAACTCTATGTTTTTTAAACGCAGTCTTAAGTCTGCGTTTCCAATTTTTCTAACACAGAGTCTTAACTCTGCGTTCCCAATTTTAACATGGAGAATTAACTCTATGTTTCTTAAACGCAGTCTTAAGTCTGCGTTTCCAATTTTTCTAACACAGAGTCTTAACTCTGCGTTCCCAATTTTAACATGGAGAATTAACTCTATGTTTTTTAAACGCAGTCTTAAGTCTGCGTTTCCAATTTTTCTAACACAGAGTCTTAACTCTGCGTTCCCAATTTTAACATGGAGAATTAACTCTATGTTTCTTAAACGCAGTCTTAAGTCTGCGTTTCCAATTTTTCTAACACAGAGTCTTAACTCTGCGTTCCCAATTTTAACATGGAGAATTAACTCTATGTTTTTTAAACGCAGTCTTAAGTCTGCGTTTCCAATTTTTCTAACACAGAGTCTTAACTCTGCGTTCCCAATTTTAACATGGAGAATTAACTCTATGTTTCTTAAACGCAGTCTTAAGTCTGCGTTTCCAATTTTTCTAACACAGAGTCTTAACTCTGCGTTCCCAATTTTAACATGGAGAATTAACTCTATGTTTTTTAAACGCAGTCTTAAGTCTGCGTTTCCAATTTTTCTAACACAGAGTCTTAACTCTGCGTTCCCAATTTTAACATGGAGAATTAACTCTATGTTTCTTAAACGCAGTCTTAAGTCTGCGTTTCCAATTTTTCTAACACAGAGTCTTAACTCTGCGTTCCCAATTTTAACATGGAGAATTAACTCTATGTTTTTTAAACGCAGTCTTAAGTCTGCGTTTCCAATTTTTCTAACACAGAGTCTTAACTCTGCGTTCCCAATTTTAACATGGAGAATTAACTCTATGTTTCTTAAACGCAGTCTTAAGTCTGCGTTTCCAATTTTTCTAACACAGAGTCTTAACTCTGCGTTCCCAATTTTAACATGGAGAATTAACTCTATGTTTTTTAAACGCAGTCTTAAGTCTGCGTTTCCAATTTTTCTAACACAGAGTCTTAACTCTGCGTTCCCAATTTTAACATGGAGAATTAACTCTATGTTTCTTAAACGCAGTCTTAAGTCTGCGTTTCCAATTTTTCTAACACAGAGTCTTAACTCTGCGTTCCCAATTTTAACATGGAGAATTAACTCTATGTTTTTTAAACGCAGTCTTAAGTCTGCGTTTCCAATTTTTCTAACACAGAGTCTTAACTCTGCGTTCCCAATTTTAACATGGAGAATTAACTCTATGTTTCTTAAACGCAGTCTTAAGTCTGCGTTTCCAATTTTTCTAACACAGAGTCTTAACTCTGCGTTCCCAATTTTAACATGGAGAATTAACTCTATGTTTTTTAAACGCAGTCTTAAGTCTGCGTTTCCAATTTTTCTAACACAGAGTCTTAACTCTGCGTTCCCAATTTTAACATGGAGAATTAACTCTATGTTTCTTAAACGCAGTCTTAAGTCTGCGTTTCCAATTTTTCTAACACAGAGTCTTAACTCTGCGTTCCCAATTTTAACATGGAGAATTAACTCTATGTTTTTTAAACGCAGTCTTAAGTCTGCGTTTCCAATTTTTCTAACACAGAGTCTTAACTCTGCGTTCCCAATTTTAACATGGAGAATTAACTCTATGTTTCTTAAACGCAGTCTTAAGTCTGCGTTTCCAATTTTTCTAACACAGAGTCTTAACTCTGCGTTCCCAATTTTAACATGGAGAATTAACTCTATGTTTTTTAAACGCAGTCTTAAGTCTGCGTTTCCAATTTTTCTAACACAGAGTCTTAACTCTGCGTTCCCAATTTTAACATGGAGAATTAACTCTATGTTTCTTAAACGCAGTCTTAAGTCTGCGTTTCCAATTTTTCTAACACAGAGTCTTAACTCTGCGTTCCCAATTTTAACATGGAGAATTAACTCTATGTTTTTTAAACGCAGTCTTAAGTCTGCGTTTCCAATTTTTCTAACACAGAGTCTTAACTCTGCGTTCCCAATTTTAACATGGAGAATTAACTCTATGTTTCTTAAACGCAGTCTTAAGTCTGCGTTTCCAATTTTTCTAACACAGAGTCTTAACTCTGCGTTCCCAATTTTAACATGGAGAATTAACTCTATGTTTTTTAAACGCAGTCTTAAGTCTGCGTTTCCAATTTTTCTAACACAGAGTCTTAACTCTGCGTTCCCAATTTTAACATGGAGAATTAACTCTATGTTTCTTAAACGCAGTCTTAAGTCTGCGTTTCCAATTTTTCTAACACAGAGTCTTAACTCTGCGTTCCCAATTTTAACATGGAGAATTAACTCTATGTTTTTTAAACGCAGTCTTAAGTCTGCGTTTCCAATTTTTCTAACACAGAGTCTTAACTCTGCGTTCCCAATTTTAACATGGAGAATTAACTCTATGTTTCTTAAACGCAGTCTTAAGTCTGCGTTTCCAATTTTTCTAACACAGAGTCTTAACTCTGCGTTCCCAATTTTAACATGGAGAATTAACTCTATGTTTTTTAAACGCAGTCTTAAGTCTGCGTTTCCAATTTTTCTAACACAGAGTCTTAACTCTGCGTTCCCAATTTTAACATGGAGAATTAACTCTATGTTTCTTAAACGCAGTCTTAAGTCTGCGTTTCCAATTTTTCTAACACAGAGTCTTAACTCTGCGTTCCCAATTTTAACATGGAGAATTAACTCTATGTTTTTTAAACGCAGTCTTAAGTCTGCGTTTCCAATTTTTCTAACACAGAGTCTTAACTCTGCGTTCCCAATTTTAACATGGAGAATTAACTCTATGTTTCTTAAACGCAGTCTTAAGTCTGCGTTTCCAATTTTTCTAACACAGAGTCTTAACTCTGCGTTCCCAATTTTAACATGGAGAATTAACTCTATGTTTTTTAAACGCAGTCTTAAGTCTGCGTTTCCAATTTTTCTAACACAGAGTCTTAACTCTGCGTTCCCAATTTTAACATGGAGAATTAACTCTATGTTTCTTAAACGCAGTCTTAAGTCTGCGTTTCCAATTTTTCTAACACAGAGTCTTAACTCTGCGTTCCCAATTTTAACATGGAGAATTAACTCTATGTTTTTTAAACGCAGTCTTAAGTCTGCGTTTCCAATTTTTCTAACACAGAGTCTTAACTCTGCGTTCCCAATTTTAACATGGAGAATTAACTCTATGTTTCTTAAACGCAGTCTTAAGTCTGCGTTTCCAATTTTTCTAACACAGAGTCTTAACTCTGCGTTCCCAATTTTAACATGGAGAATTAACTCTATGTTTTTTAAACGCAGTCTTAAGTCTGCGTTTCCAATTTTTCTAACACAGAGTCTTAACTCTGCGTTCCCAATTTTAACATGGAGAATTAACTCTATGTTTCTTAAACGCAGTCTTAAGTCTGCGTTTCCAATTTTTCTAACACAGAGTCTTAACTCTGCGTTCCCAATTTTAACATGGAGAATTAACTCTATGTTTTTTAAACGCAGTCTTAAGTCTGCGTTTCCAATTTTTCTAACACAGAGTCTTAACTCTGCGTTCCCAATTTTAACATGGAGAATTAACTCTATGTTTCTTAAACGCAGTCTTAAGTCTGCGTTTCCAATTTTTCTAACACAGAGTCTTAACTCTGCGTTCCCAATTTTAACATGGAGAATTAACTCTATGTTTTTTAAACGCAGTCTTAAGTCTGCGTTTCCAATTTTTCTAACACAGAGTCTTAACTCTGCGTTCCCAATTTTAACATGGAGAATTAACTCTATGTTTCTTAAACGCAGTCTTAAGTCTGCGTTTCCAATTTTTCTAACACAGAGTCTTAACTCTGCGTTCCCAATTTTAACATGGAGAATTAACTCTATGTTTTTTAAACGCAGTCTTAAGTCTGCGTTTCCAATTTTTCTAACACAGAGTCTTAACTCTGCGTTCCCAATTTTAACATGGAGAATTAACTCTATGTTTCTTAAACGCAGTCTTAAGTCTGCGTTTCCAATTTTTCTAACACAGAGTCTTAACTCTGCGTTCCCAATTTTAACATGGAGAATTAACTCTATGTTTTTTAAACGCAGTCTTAAGTCTGCGTTTCCAATTTTTCTAACACAGAGTCTTAACTCTGCGTTCCCAATTTTAACATGGAGAATTAACTCTATGTTTCTTAAACGCAGTCTTAAGTCTGCGTTTCCAATTTTTCTAACACAGAGTCTTAACTCTGCGTTCCCAATTTTAACATGGAGAATTAACTCTATGTTTTTTAAACGCAGTCTTAAGTCTGCGTTTCCAATTTTTCTAACACAGAGTCTTAACTCTGCGTTCCCAATTTTAACATGGAGAATTAACTCTATGTTTCTTAAACGCAGTCTTAAGTCTGCGTTTCCAATTTTTCTAACACAGAGTCTTAACTCTGCGTTCCCAATTTTAACATGGAGAATTAACTCTATGTTTTTTAAACGCAGTCTTAAGTCTGCGTTTCCAATTTTTCTAACACAGAGTCTTAACTCTGCGTTCCCAATTTTAACATGGAGAATTAACTCTATGTTTCTTAAACGCAGTCTTAAGTCTGCGTTTCCAATTTTTCTAACACAGAGTCTTAACTCTGCGTTCCCAATTTTAACATGGAGAATTAACTCTATGTTTTTTAAACGCAGTCTTAAGTCTGCGTTTCCAATTTTTCTAACACAGAGTCTTAACTCTGCGTTCCCAATTTTAACATGGAGAATTAACTCTATGTTTCTTAAACGCAGTCTTAAGTCTGCGTTTCCAATTTTTCTAACACAGAGTCTTAACTCTGCGTTCCCAATTTTAACATGGAGAATTAACTCTATGTTTTTTAAACGCAGTCTTAAGTCTGCGTTTCCAATTTTTCTAACACAGAGTCTTAACTCTGCGTTCCCAATTTTAACATGGAGAATTAACTCTATGTTTCTTAAACGCAGTCTTAAGTCTGCGTTTCCAATTTTTCTAACACAGAGTCTTAACTCTGCGTTCCCAATTTTAACATGGAGAATTAACTCTATGTTTCTTAAACGCAGTCTTAAGTCTGCGTTTCCAATTTTTCTAACACAGAGTCTTAACTCTGCGTTCCCAATTTTAACATGGAGAATTAACTCTATGTTTCTTAAACGCAGTCTTAAGTCTGCGTTTCCAATTTTTCTAACACAGAGTCTTAACTCTGCGTTCCCAATTTTAACATGGAGAATTAACTCTATGTTTTTTAAACGCACAGTCTTAAGTCTGCGTTTCCAATTTTTCTAACACAGAGTCTTAACTCTGCGTTCCCAATTTTAACATGGAGAATTAACTCTATGTTTCTTAAACGCAGTCTTAAGTCTGCGTTCCCAATTTGTAACACAGAGCCGTAACTCTGCGTTTCTGATAGAGAACGAGTCATCTTCCTCGTTGAGGGGAACCCATCTAGGGTTTTCAGAAAACTTGTAGAAACAAGTTGCCATGACCACTGCTTACCACAGCATCGAGGCCCATGCGACAGCGACATCAACGCTGAAGCACTTGTCAGAACGGCAACATCGCCAGTGCTCTCGGTCGGCGACGCCTCCACAGCCGCCTTGCCAGCCTTCTTGGAACCCGCGCTCATCCTCTTGGGTGCCATAAGGGTGATCTCAATCGGAGAAGACGAAGTTCTTTGGAGAGAATTGACTGGAAATCGACCGAAATTAAAACGAGAAATCTCGTTCTTGGAAATAAGCAAGGCAAAAGAGTTGAAAGACTCTTGATGTGACTTTACAGGCTTATTTATAACAGCCGTCGGGCTGTTCAATCAGATGGGGACTCTAAGAGAGAATCCCAACTGAATCTAAAACGTGATCTTCCACGTTAATGGATAAAGTCAGTTAGACCTTAACGCAGAGTTACCTCTGCATTCAAATTCTTCAAACGCCAGGCCTAGACCTGCGTTATAATGGTTCTCGACTTTACGCTTCGAGCCTCC
>NW_017973936.1:0-9507 GCF_001876935.1 Asparagus officinalis
GTTTCAGGGACCACAGCTGACCAGGATGAAGAGTTCCGTCCTTCTCCCTAGGCGAGACCTTCGATTGTTTCCCCTGCCGCTAGGCAAAAGAGATTAGCCCGCAAGCCGCGTGTAGTTTCACGAGCATCGGATATGGATTTGGCCGGTGACGATCCTGCTAGTGATGGAGGTAACATCTACCCTATAGACCAGCCTCTTGATCATTCAGAACTTTGACTCACGCTTTTCCATTTCTATATAGGAGAGCGTGGGGAGAGCGAGATGAGTCCTGATCCTGTTTTTCACGATTCTACATCTTCTGGTGAGCCCGACTCACCGCACCAAGTAGAAAGGTCTGCAGAAGCTGCCGACATTAGGGAGACCATCAATGTAGGACCTGGTTCGATGAATCCAGGTACATCTACCATTAACAATACACAAAGGAGTTGAATGATTTGGAATTTGTGCATTCCCTAATTGTCTCTATACTTCTTGATCTTTTAGATAATTCGCAGGAGGCAAACGTGGATCTTGGGAATAGAGAGGCTGACGCACCCATAAGAGGTAACTCATTTCTATTGGTCGTAGTCTCTTTATTCTCCTTTCGTACTTATATTCTCTTGTGTCAGATTTCTCGACTGATGATTTTGACGAGGAAGGCTTGCTTGTGGACACTCCTATGCTCCACTTTATGTATGGTTCTCCTCAAATTGATGACCAGTTGCCTGGAGATGTATTTCCTGAGTCTACGCTCCCTAAGAATCCCGAGGATGGTTTTTCTGAAGGTACGTAGCTCTTCTCAAGTTAATTATAGGACCAGTCAATTTTTGACTAATGCAACTATAATATGATGCATCTGAGAACTCTATTTTGTATTTGACAGGAGTTTTTGTCGAGACTGATCCTTGCTATCTGGTTGAAAAAGTGCGTGGTTCCATATCAGTCTGGCGACGCCTTGCCCTTGGAGGTACTTTACCCAGCAGTTCAGCTCGCCTATAAGAAGGAACTCTCACTTCTTCCGGTGATGGTGGCTAATATTCACCGAGGACTTCGACAGCTTTCCAGTGCGTTCACACGGAAGGAGACCGATTTACCAGGTCAGATTCCCACGCTTAAGGTGGAGCTCCCGTACGCTTATCTGATGGCCTGGTTTGTCCTTCATCGCTCGGATATGATGTCGGTGCCGAACGCCACAGACCATTCTGTTCCCCTGCTACAGTTGCTTGAGAATGGCAGGTGGGAGGGCCGCGGATTTTCTGATGTCAGACAGCAGTTGCAGGTCCATAAGTGTTGGGCATTCTCTACTTGTTTTCCGCAGTTCTCCGGTCGATATGGTGAATGCTTGATAGATGATGAGAGGCCTAGAGAGTACCGGACTTATTTAGACATCGGCTGCTTCAACTGGCTAGTGAATATTAGGCCCGGCTATCTGACTTTCCGGGTGAGGGATCAGTGCTTCATCGAACCATATCTACCGTGCCGATTCGCTCGCCAGTTTGGCTATGACCAGCTTTACATTGGGAATCCTCGTCAGCAGCTTCGTACTCATAGTGGTTTGATAGACGGTCTCCGCGCTTGGTTGTGGACCGTGACTGGCTGTACTGGTGTTAGATTTAGTCTCCCGAGTGCTGACCGGCAGTTGAACCTTACTTTCTTGAGCTGCAAATGGTTGTTAGCAGCCAACAAGACTATCCCTGTGAAGCCAATCGCAGAGTTAGAGGCTGAGGCAGCTTCCCAGGTTGATTCCCGCAGGATTCGGGAAAACGCCCGGGCACAGAGGATACGGAACAAGACTCGTCGGATTGAC
Source organism: Asparagus officinalis (assembly GCF_001876935.1). NCBI lineage: Eukaryota > Viridiplantae > Streptophyta > Magnoliopsida > Asparagales > Asparagaceae > Asparagus > Asparagus officinalis. The sequence continues at coordinate 1,787 of NW_017973936.1, forward strand.
GAAGAGGGACAGAGGACATTCCATTCCACAGACGAGGCTTCGGGCGGGGATCCCGAAGATTACGATGACTTTTCCGAGCGAGGTTTGCACTTCATCTTTTTCTTCTATCTTCCAGAAGTGTTGAAACTGACTATGGTTTGATGTTCCAGATACCACAGTTGATCAGGATGAAGATTTCCGTCCTCCTCCTCAGGCGAGACCTTCGATCCCTATTGCTAGGCGGAAGAGATTGGCCCGCAAACCTCGTGTAGCTTCACGAGCATCTGACATGGATCTGGCTGGAGATGACCCTATTAGTGACAGAGGTAACGTCTACTCTTTGAACCATTTTCTTGGTTATTCTGAACATTGACTCATGCTTTTCCATTTCTATATAGGAGTGCGTGGGGAGGATGAGATGAGTCCCGATCCTGTTCCCTTATCTCCCGATGAGTCTGACCCACTACCCCCTGTAGAGAAGTCTACAGGGGTTGCTGACATTAGGGAGGAGATCAGTGTAGGACCAGATTCTGTGAGTCAAGGTACATCTATCACTGACAGCGTATTTCTTTAGATAATACATTAATGAATTTGTGTATCCTCTAACTGTCCTCTACTCCTTGCTCCTTCAGATAATTTGCAGGAGGCGAACCTTGGAAACGAAGAGGCTGATGCACCCGTGAGAGGTAACTCATTTCCATTAGTTGTAGTCTCTTCATTATTCTTTGGCACTTATATTCTTTTATGTCAGATTTCTCCATCGACGATTTTGACGAGGGAAGCCTGTTTGCGGACACTCCTATGATGCACTACATATATAGCTCACCTCAGATTGATGACCAGCTACCTGGAGACATGTTTCCTGAGTCCGCATTTGCTAACAATCCTGAGGATGGTTCCTTTGAAGGTATGTGCCTCCTGCTGAGTTGATTATAGGACTAGTCGACCTTGACTAATGCAGCTATAATGTAACGCCTCTGCGAATTCTGTTTTGAATTTGACAGGAGCTTTTGTTGAGAAAGACCATGTTGAGCCGGCTGTGCGACCAACTCCACCAGTCGATGCAGCTACAGTTGTTACATCTCCATCACCCCCAGTGACTCGAGGGGAAGGAGGTATAATTTAATTAGCTGAGCGATGCCGTTCATTTCCTCATTGAGGCTTTTGACGAACTTCTCTTCTTTGTGTAGGGCTTCCTTCTCAGCTTCATATCCTCGTTAAGGAGTTGTTATCAGGGGATGACCCTGAGAAGATCATCATCAGCGTAGAAGTCCGCTCTTATTTCTCCTCCCTGACTGTTATAATTGGCAAACTCCTCCACGACGGACTTTCTCTTCGCCAATTTAAGCCCTACCTCGATTCCAAGATAAACTTGATTAGGGACATAGGATGTCCGGATCTAGCGACGGCTATGGTTGATGACCTTGATCGCTTAGAGCGTGAGCTTCAGATGTTTCATGAGCTCCGGGATACAGGTGCCTCTTCATTCGTTGCTGCCGAGTTGGATGCTCGCTTACAGACATGGCGCAGTACTCGGATGGTTGCTGAGCTCGAGATTCAGGTGCAGCGGGACCGCATAGATCGAGTTGAGGCTGATTTCGCCACTAGATCTTCTTTCCTCGAGGAGCTTGATTCTCAGATAGATCAGCTCCGACGAGAACTCCGTGAGAAGGAAGACACAAAGATGCAGAATCAGCAAGCAAATGCTGCTTTATCTGATGAGCTGAAGTCCTTGAAGCAGAGACTGGCTGAGACAGAGGAGGATGCTGTGAGGACTTTAGCTGCGAACGAAGAGTCTGTTAGAGCTGAGTTGCAGGAGGAGCTTAGACGCTCTTATGACGAGAAGTTATCTGAATTCAGTCAGCAGATTCTTAGCCATGGGCTTGATGTATGATTTTATTTGCTGAAAACCTTGACATTTGATTCTCTTTAGTGGAATTGGTTTTTATCTTTATCTTTATTATGATTCCTCATCACGTTTGAAATGATTGACCATAATACTCATAGGATTTTTGGCAAACCCCCAGCCTTCAACGGGTTTGATTAGCCTTTACCGACTACCGTTTGAGTCGGGCTAGCATGCGGATTATCGGAATCCGTTCCGCATGTAACGTTGTGCTAAGGGAATGAACTCCCTTAGACTTCGTGCTATGATGTCGAATACATAGACTTCGCCATTGTTACGGGAATAGGCTACCCGGCGACACGTGTTAGGTGTTGACTTTAGGATTTTTTGGCTAACCCCCAGCCTTCAACGGGTTTGATTAGCCTTTACCGACTACCGTTTGAGTCGGGCTAGCATGCGGATTGTCGGAATCCGTTCCGCATGTAACGTTGTGCTAAGGGAATGAACTCCCTTAGACTTCGTGCTATGATGTCGAATACATAGACTTCGCCATTGTTACGGGAATAGGCTACCCGGCGACACGTGTTAGGTGTTGACTTTAGGATTTTTGGCTAACCCCCAGCCTTCAACGGGTTTGATTAGCCTTTACCGACTACCGTTTGAGTCGGGCTAGCATGCGGATTGTCGGAATCCGTTCCGCATGTAACGTTGTGCTAAGGGAATGAACTCCCTTAGACTTCGTGCTATGATGTCGAATACATAGACTTCGCCATTGTTACGGGAATAGGCTACCCGGCGACACGTGTTAGGTGTTGACTTTAGGATTTTTGGCTAACCCCCAGCCTTCAACGGGTTTGATTAGCCTTTACCGACTACCGTTTGAGTCGGGCTAGCATGCGGATTGTCTAACTCCGTTCGCATGTAACGTTGTGCTAAGAGAATGAATTCTCTTAGACTTCGTGCTATGATGTCGAATACATAGACTTCGCCATTGTTACGGGAATAGGCTACCCGGCAACACGTGTTAGGTGTTGACTTTATCCCTACTTAGGTTTCGGGATAAAATACCCCAGACTGGTCTTCTGGTGTCTTTTTCTACGGCGAAAGACTAAACCGGCGACGCGTGTTAGGCGTCGGCATATCCCTTCTTAGGATTCAGGATGACATTCCCCATGCGTGTAAGGCATGGATTTTGGTGTTATTAATGACGACCTGCCACAATGTTGAATATGTGGACGGGTGTTCTTTTTAACGGTTAAGAACTAACCGGCAGCGCAGGTTAAGCGCAGACTTATCCTTGCTTAGGTTTCAGGATAAAATACCCCAGAATCAGACTCTGGTGTCTTTTTGTGCGGAAAAAGACTAAACCGGCAGCGCGTGTTAGGCGCAGACTTATCCCTGCTTAGGATTCGGGATAAACTTCCTAGGATGAATCCTAGATTGATAGATTCTTAGAAAAGGTTGGTGCGGGAAAGGAAGAATTTTATATTCTATTTCCCGGTCTTCTTTTAGGGTGAAGGCGAACCCAACAGACAAGGAAGGAAGAATTTTATATTCTATTCCCTGATTCTGGAAAGGAAGAATTTTATATTCTATTTCCAGCGAAGAAGAAACTAGAAGTGGGGTGTCCACTCCGAGAATCTGGAAAATTTAGATAAACTTGCCTTTTATAGGATGAGTTATCTAAACTGAAAATGGGTCCTTCGTTTATCGAAGTGGTATTTTCAACTCCGGTTATAACCATGAACAAGGTTTAACCAAAGAGAAAAAGGGAAGGAGTTCTTTCGTTTATCGAAAAGGGACTCCGAACTGAAAGTGGACCTCTTGTTCATGGAAAGAATCAAGAGGGCCAGAAAAACATTTTTGGTGGACTCACTGTCAATTGAAATTGATCAGTGAGGGATTTTGGTGGTGACAATGATTTTGGGTTATCCTCTAGAATATTAAGTGTAATATTCTTCGAGGAACTTCCCGGTAAATGAGTTATCCTGAATGTACTAGGGATAGTACTTTTTCAGGAACTTCCCATTTATTGGCATTAATTGCCTGGCGCCCTCTTGAGTAATCAGGCGATATGCGCCGTTTGAATAGACTGTGTCTATTACAAACGGTCCTTCCCATTTGGGTTCGAATTTACCTTTCTTCTTGGAGGTGAGAATTATTGGTCGGCGAGCAGCGAGGACCAGATCTCCTTCCTTGAAGCTTCTCTGTCGGACTCTTTTGTTAAAAGCCCTTGACATCCTGGCTTGGTAAAACTCGATGTGTTGTTGAGCCTCCAAACGCTTTTCATCCAGCCTCTCGAGCTCTTCGAGACGCTTCTGATGTTGTTCCTCCGTCGTCATCTCCGTTGCGAGGGCGATCCGAAGGGACGGAATCTGAATTTCCAGCGGTAGCACAGCTTCACATCCGTATACCAGCGAATACGGGGTAGCTCCCGTAGGCGTGCGTATGGTGGTGCGATAAGCCCAGAGTGCTTCACCGAGTTTATCGTCCCAGTCTCGTTTATTGGTCTTCACGAGCTTTGACAAGATCTTGATGATCGTCTTGTTAAACGCCTCCGCTAATCCATTCGCGGCGGGGTAGTAAGCTGTCGACGAAACATCTTCGATTTTGAACTTGTCGCAGAATCTGACGAAGGCATTGCTTATGAACTGTGGACCGTTGTCATGAATGATCCTTCTTGGCACGCCGTGTCGGTAAATGACATGATGCTTGATGAAATTGATGACGTTGTTCGTCTTCACTTCTCTAAGCGGAATCGCTTCAGCCCACTTTGAGAAATAATCTGTGATCGCGAGGATGAACCGATCACCTTTGACTGAAGGGGGAAAAATAGGACCGACTATGTCCATGCCCCAAGTCTCGAACGGCCAAGACGTGGTTGACGTGTGCAACTGCTCTGGCGGTTGATGCATATAATTCGCATGTATCTGGCAAGCGTGGCATTCTCGTGCGTATTCGATTGCGTCACGAACCATCGTTGGCCAGAAATATCCCATCCTCCTGATGCGATCATACAGTTTAGGACCGGGCTGATGCGCACCACATTCTCCTTCGTGTGCTTCCTTAAGAACTTCCTTTGCTTCTCTGTTCGAAAGGCATCGGAGCAAAAGACCGTCGTACCCTCTACGGTATAACGTATGGGTCTCGGTATTATAGAAGAATCTTGGAGCTCTTCGGCGGATTGATTCCTTTTCTTTTACATCCTCTGGCAAGATACCATATTGGACGTAGTCGATGATAGGAAAACGCCAATCTCGGGACTCAGACCCAATTTGAGTTGAATTCACCTCTTTGGCGTTCACGTTTCTATCCTCTTCTTCTTCAATCTCCGTACTGTATATGGGTACGCAGAGTTGATGCGTCCGTACTGTGACTAACAGCTCAGCTTCGGGAGGCTGTGCCAGTGATACTGCTAGTGCCGCCAGTGCGTCTGCATAAGCGTTCTGGAGACGAGGGATGTATTCAATAAAGAATTCTTCGAAAGATTCTGCCATTTTGATGGCTTCCTGGTGGTACGGGATCAGGTCTTGATTCCTGACTTCATACTCACCGCGAACTTGGTTGACTATCAATTGCGAATCTCCAAAAGCTTCGAGATATTCGACCCCCAGCTCTTTGGCGAAACTGAGTCCAATGAGAAGCGCGTTGTATTCGGCAACATTATTGGAGCACGGACTAGTCAACGAATAAGCCCGAGGCATCACGTGCTTTCCAGGGGAGATTAAGACGACTCCAACTCCAGAGGAAACTGTAGGACATCCCGGGGTTATTACTCTATTAACTGCCCTTGAGGCACCATCGAAGTATAATTGCCATACTTGTTGGTGTGATGTGGTGTTAACCTCGTGGGTTTCATCCGGCAAGTCATCATATACTTCTGCCGTATCTGTGGTCGGGTTTGCCGCCAAAAGGTCACAAATCGCCTGTCCTTTTATCGACTTCTGCTGCTTGAAGTGCAAATCGTATTGGGACAAGAGAAGGGCCCACTTCGCTAGCCGCCAATTCATAGAGGCCGGTTGCGTCATAAACACCCGTACTGGATTAACGTTGGAGATAACGTAGATCGTCTGTCCCACCAGGTAATGCCGCATCTTTTGCATCGCAAATACCAATGCAAGGCATTCTTTCTCAATCATCGGATATCGAGACTCTGCGCCTACCAAGGTCCGACTTAGGTAATAAACTGCCTGTTCGTGACCGTTATCATCGTCTTGCGCTAGTAAGGCACTTATCGAGTGGTTCATCGCCTTGAGATAAATCAAGAACGGTTTACCAGATTTCGGTGCAACGAGAACAGGAGGGTTCGCCAGATATGTTTTGATATCTTCGAACGCTTTTTGGCAGGCATCATCCCAGATGAATGATACTCCTTTCTTGTTCAGCTTAGAGAACGGTTGGCACTTCCCAGAAAGATTTGAGATGAAACGCCGGATATAAGCTAAACGCCCTTGCAATCCTCTGAGTTCTCTCAGATTCCTCGGGGGCTGCAATTCATGTATCGCCTTCACCTTATCAGGATCGATATGTATACCCTTAGTGGTGACGACGAACCCAAGAAATTTTCCGCTGGACATTCCAAGGAATGATTTAGTGGGGTTCATCTTCAATTGATGACTCCTCATGAGATCGAACATCGTCTTCAAATCCTTGATGTGATCTTCCTTGTTGCGGCTTTTCACAACCAAATCATCAACGTAGCATTCGACTGTTTTCCTGAGATGTTCTTGGAAAATCTTAGTCATCGCTCGCTGGTATGTGGCACCGGCATTCTTCAGACCGAAAGGCATCACCGTATAGCAGAAGACGCCGAGGGGTGTTCTAAACGCCGTATGCTTCTCATCCTCTGGATGCATCTTGATCTGGTTATATCCCGAAAATCCATCCATGAAGGACATCCTCTCGAATCCACATGTATTGTCGATAATGACATCCGTGATTGGGAGAGGGAAATCGTCTTTCGGACATGCTTCATTCAGGTTCCTGAAGTCGATGCAAATCCTGATTTTGCCATTCTTCTTCATGACGGGAACGATGTTGGCTAACCAGTCTGGATGTTGTTCCTCTCGGATAAATCCTGATTCGATTAATTTCTTAACCTCTGCCTCGATGGCTTCCATTATCTGCGGACGAAACCGTCTTTGCTGTTGCTTGACAGGTTTGGCATCCGGCTTGATATCGAGGCGGTGCATTGCCACATTGGGGTCGAGCCCTGGCATATCCTCGTAGTTCCAAGCGAAGACGTCAATATACTCCCTGATGAGAGCAATTAACTCCTCCTTCTCATTTGAGGGAAGACTATCGCTGATGAATATCGGCTTTGGGTTGGCCTCGTCGCCCATGTTAACTTGGACTATTTTATCCTCAGTGGGGGGTTCTCTCTGTTCGAACCTGTCACCATACTGCATATTCAGATGATGAACCCACGGGTCTTCCCATGTTGGCATTTGATCATCGTCCTCCATTGTAGACGGATCAGCTGTAGCCATGTTTACCATTAGGGCTTTGAATGCCTCCCCTAGACTTATGTCGGAATTCCCAGCTGAAGAATCAGAAGAGTATCCGTTCTTAGTTTTGTTAGCAATTTGATCGATGATCTGCCAACCACATTCATAGCCTCGCCCGTATTTATAATAATCCTCAGGTTTCCCTTTTGGTACATATACCGCTTTGGCTGGATTACGAGGACCTCGATCGAAGTATAGACCTTCTCCGAGTGTGAAATCGTACCCCTGCTTTTCCATGAGCTTACGCGCTTCCGGACTATACTTAGATAAATGCCGACCAAGTTTGTCATCATCTTCATATTCACTTAGGAAATGATCTAGTAACGGGGATCTTTTTCCTTTACCGTAGATCACTTCTTTTGCACCTCCTATCTTGTTCGGGATGATCA
>NW_017973937.1:0-9503 GCF_001876935.1 Asparagus officinalis
TGGCCATTTGACGAGCAAGACGTTGACGCCGCCTTTGGAGTGCCCTCTTTGATACAGCTGGAGCGCCTTTAGTAGCCACCTTCTTAGGGGAGGAGCCCAAATCTGCGATCTTGACCACGTTAGGCGACGCGGGGACGCCATGTGGTACAAGTGCAGCGATGGCTAAGGGATCTTGGGTCTTTGAGCCGAGGGTCCCACGAACGACTCTGGAGGAGGATGCCTTCTTTCGCCTACTTGGAGAGGCGGATCTGGAGGAGGAGGAAGAAAGGTATTCTTCGTACTTCTGCTGGTCGAACTCGTACTCGACCTCTTCGTTCACCCGGATCTTGAGGGCCGGCTGCGTCACGACGGCGTCGGTTGCGATGCCGTTGGCTCCCACTGTGGTCGCCAGCTTGTTTTCGGTGAAAGTCGGTGTTTTCATTGCTTTTGAATCTGTTACAACTTCAAACGTTACAACAAGAATGCAACTAAAACAAAGATTACAACTTTATCGAAAATAAACACGAGATCCCGTTTTGGTGCGGTCTCGCTTGCGTGGGTCTTTGGCCTGTGACGGGGATGTTGATATCCGTGGACCACCGGGGCAATCAGATCCGGTCCGGATAAATCGGACAGAGTTTCGTCGATCCGCGTGAGATCTAGAAACTTCTAATCCAGAAATATCGGACAGAACTTCGTCGATCCGCGTGAGATCTAGAAGTTCTAAGCGTATACCTCGGCTAAAGCGAGGTATTAGCTCTTCTTAGTATTAACGCTAAAGGCTAATACCAAGGAAAGATGAGGACGGGTGATGAAGGCTGATTTAGACCTCTCCTCCTCGGTTGAAGTGCTCGATCAGTGTTTGCTGCAGCAGGGCTTCGCCGAGGCTCTCCAAAAATCCAGATCATTCCAAATGAGGTAAGGGGGTCCTATTTATAGGAAAACAAGAGGGGGGGCGTCCGCACAGATCTAGGACACCCCAGGGGTGTCCGCACAGATCTGGGACACCCTTGGGGTGTCTCCAAAAATCCGAGACACCCCTAGGGTGTCTCGGAAATTCCGAGACACCCTTGGGGTGTCTCGGAAATTCCGAGACACCCCTAGGGGTGTCTCGGAAAATCCGAGACACCCCTAGGGTGTCTCGGAAATTCCGAGACACCCCTGGGGTGTCTCGGAATTTCTGAGACACCCCTGGGGGTGTTTCGGGATTCCAAGACGTCCGTAGGTGTGTTTTGATCGTTTCCCCGTAGATTCTTCGTACGAACTCGGATTTGAGTGATTCCGGGTGCGTTGGATGCGTGACGAAGAGTTCGATCCGCTCTGATGGTTGGATTGTCTTTAGAGTGGTCGAGGCACGGAGGGTGTTGTCCTTTTTGTGAACAGTGCCGGGCTTCCCGATTGGTCCGGGTCTTCGTGATTCCGAAGTCCTATCTGCTCACGTAACTCGTCGATTCACTTCAATCGTTCATCGACGTCAATTAGGCTCATGTGGGTCGGATGGTGATGTTCATTGTCGTTCGTTAACACTGAACCGGTTGTGGAGAACTATAGGCAATTTTCAATGCCTACAGATACCCCCTCCAAAGTGTTCCTGACTCGTTTCTTTTATAGAAGAGGCTGGAATACTTTGGATGTGATTGATCTGGCCTTCAGTCGGCGTAGTTAGCTTCAACTCTTGACTCTTTCGATTTTCGATCTATTCGATGCTTTGACGAATAGCCGAGGTTCTTCCGGCGCTGCGTTTATCGTCTGGCCGTCGTCGGAGTCTCGAGTCTGCAGCTGATGAATTGAGTTTGGCTCGTGTCATTGAGTTGACTTTGAACTACCTCCGCCACATTATGCTGGCTTAGGGTTTTGGATCACCGTGTGATGACTTTTGGTCGCAACGCATTGACCGGCGTTGACCTAGGGTTATGCGTTGACCGGCATTGACCTTAGGGTTTTGAATTAGTGCTACGATATTGAATACGTAGACTTTGTCTTTCTCCTGTGAAAAGACTAAACAGCAACGTGTATCAGACGTTGACTTAGGATTTTTGGCAAATCCTCAGCCCTCAACGGATTTGACATGCTTTTACCGATTACTGTTTGAATCGGGCTTATTTTATGATAGTCTTGTTGAAGGCTTCAGCTAATCCATTTGCTGTGGGATTATAAGCCGTTGATGAGATGTCCTGAATTTTGAATTTTTCGCAGAACCTTATGAAGGCGTTGCTGACAAACTGAGGACCATTGTCATGTATGATTCGTCTTGGAACACCATGCCTGTAAATGATGTGGTGCTTGATGAATCCAATGACGTTGCTCGTCTTAACTTCTCTGAGTGGAATTGCTTCAGCCCATTTGGAGAAGTAATCGGTAATCGCCAGGATGAACCGGTCGCCTTTGATCGAAGGGGGATTTATAGGACCAACAATGTCCATTCCCCAAGTCTCGAACGGCCAAGATGTTACCGAGGGATGCAGATGCTCCGGAGGTTGGTGCATATAATTCGCATGTACTTGACACGCATGACACTTCCGGGCATATGTGATTGCTTCGCTCATCATGTGAGGCCAGAAATATCCCATTCTTCTGATGCGATCATAAAGCTTGGGGCCAGGCTCGTGCGCGCCACACTCCCCTTCATGTGCCTCTCTAAGCACTTCTTGGGCTTCTTTGGTTGATAGGCAACGCAATATCAGCCCATCGTACCCCCTGCGGTATAGCGTTCGATTCTCTGTATTGTAGTAGAATCTGGGTGCTCTTCGCCGGATTGACTCTCTTTCCTTCACATCTTCTGGCAAGATTCCATGCAAGACGTAGTCGATGATGGGGAAACGCCAATCTCGTGGTTCGAACTCGATTTGAGTAGCGTGTACCTCTTGAACTTCTTCTTCCTCGGCATCTTCACTGTAAAGCGGCACTAGGAGTTGGTGAGTTCTTACCGTAACAAACTGCTCTGTTTCGGGAGGCTGCGCTAGTGACACGGCCAATGCGGCCAACGCATCTGCATAGGTATTCTGTAGCCGTGGAATATGTTCGATGAAGAATCCTTCAAATGATTCCGCTATCTCCACTGCCATCTTATGGTATGGAATTAAATCCTGACTTCGGACTTCATATTCTCCTTGGACTTGCTTGACTATTAGTTGAGAATCGCCGAAGGCTTCGAGATACTCAACCCCCAGCTCCTTAGCGAAGTTGAGTCCAATAATCAGTGCATTATACTCTGCCACATTATTTGAACATGGCTTGGTTAATGAATAGGCTCGGGGCATCACGTGTTTTCCTGGGGAAACTAAGACCACTCCAACCCCGGAGGAGACCTTAGAACGTCCAGGAGTATCTGTGACAAGAGCTGCTCGAGAGGCGCCATCGAAGTATAAACGCCACACTTGTTGGTGTGAAGTTGCGTTGACCTCGTGGGTTTCATCAGGTAGGTCGTCGTATATCTCGGCAGGATCCGTAGTTGGATTAGCTGCGAGGAGATCGCATATGGCCTGTCCTTTGACCGACTTCTGTTGCTTGAAATGCAAGTCGTATTGGGACAAGAGTAAGGCCCATTTTGCTAACCGCCAGCTCATGGAAGCGGGTTGAGTCATGAATACTCGAACCGGATTAACTTTAGAGATGACGTAAATGGTCTGCCCGACCAGATAATGTCGCATCTTCTGAATGGCGAACACCAAGGCGAGGCATTCCCTCTCAATCATAGGATATCGAGACTCGGCGCCCACCATGGTTCGGCTCAAGTAATACACTGCCTGCTCGTGACCGTTATCGTCATCTTGTGCAAGCAATGCACTTAATGAATGGCTCGTCGCCTTGACATAAATCAAGAACGGTTTGCCCGATTTCGGTGCAACGAGTACGGGAGGTTTTGAGAGATATTCTTTAATGCTCTCGAATGCTTTCTGACAAGCTTCATCCCATACAAATGATACGCCCTTCTTTGCGAGCTTGGAGAATGGCTGGCATTTTCCTGAGAGGTTCGAAATGAACCGACGGATATAAGCCAATCGCCCCTGCAATCCTCTGAGCTCCCTGAGGTTTCTCGGAGGTTGTAATTCATTGATCGCCTTTACCTTATCAGGATCGATGTGGATACCTTTGGTGGTGACGACGAATCCCAGGAATTTTCCACTCGACATTCCGAGGAAAGACTTGGTAGGATTCATCTTCAACTGATGGGCTCGCATTAAGTCGAACATGGTCTTTAAGTCTTTGATGTGATCCTTTTTATCACGACTTTTCACGACCAGATCATCTACGTAGCATTCAACAGTCTTTCGGAGATGATCCTGAAAGATCTTTGACATAGCTCGTTGATATGTAGCACCTGCGTTCTTTAAGCCGAAGGGCATAACTGTGTAACAGAAGACACCGAGGGGCGTTCTGAATGCGGTGTGCTTTTCATCATCCGGATGCATCTTTATCTGGTTATAACCAGAGAAACCATCCATGAAAGACATCCTCTCGAACCCACACGTATTGTCGATGATGACATCCGTGATGGGGAGGGGAAAATCATCTTTTGGGCAAGCAGTGTTGAGATCCCGAAAGTCGATACAAATCCTGACTTTCCCGTTCTTCTTAAGGACTGGGACAATATTGGCTAGCCATTCTGGATGTTGCTCCTCTCGAACGAAGCCCGAGTCAATAAGCTTCTTGACCTCGGATTCGATCGCCTCCATCATTTGCGGACGAAACCGTCTTTGTTGTTGTTTGACTGGTTTGGCATCCATCTTGATATTGAGACGATGTACTGCTACGTTCGGGTCGAGTCCTGGCATGTCTTCATAATTCCAGGCGAACACGTCAATGTACTCCTTGATAAGAGAGATTAACTCTTCTTTCTCATCGGGTAGAAGACTATCGCTAATGAATATCGGTTTAGGATTTTCCTCAGTTCCCATATTCACCTGGAGTACTTGATCTTCGGTAGGAGGCTCTCTTTGCTCGAACCTATCACCATACTGCATGTTTAGGTGGTGAACCCAAGGATCTTCCCATGTTGGCATCTGGTCGTCTTCCTCTATTGCGGTAGGATCGACCGTGACCATATTTGACATCAACCTTTTGAACGTCTCGCCAAGGCTAGTGTCGGAACCCCCAGCCGAAGAGTCGGAAGAGTACCCGTTTCTAGCCTTGTTAGCGATCTGATCAATGATTTGCCAGCAACATTCGTCGTCGGATGAGGAGACGTAGCCGAGACCTCTTTTATAGCGATAATAATCATCGGGTTTTCCCTTCGGTACATAGGCCATTCGAGGTGGAACTCGTGGGCCTCGACCAAAGAAAAGACCTTCTCCGAGTGTGAAGTCATACCCATACTTTTCCATCATATCGCGCGCTTTTGCGTCATATCTGAATAGATGAGGAGCAGGTTTATCTTCATCTTCTTCTTCTTCTAAGAAGTGATCGGGTGTCGGAGCTTCTTTTCCTTTGCCGTAGACGACTTCTTTTCCACTCCATTTTCCCGCGGGGATGACAAGCGTCGCTCCGCATGGATCTTGTACCTGCTTTTTCGTCAGACAAAATGACTGAAGAGGCATATGCAGGTCAGGATTATCACAAAGCTCTTTAGTGACGTCATCAAGACACATCGAATACTCTAAATCATCGTTTATTGATAGTTCTTCGGCAAGTTGCCAATTACAACTATTCTCCGATGATTCTTCATCATCAAGATTGATTACAATGGGTACAATGTCATTAAGTACAAAACCACCATCGTAATCAAGCCCAGTTTCGGTATCAGCTTCATCTCCGCTGTCCGTTCCTTGGGCCGGTGATTCAGTATCGGATTCAGCGCCGTATAGAAGGGAATCGGTGAAATAGTTTTCCAATCCCTTAAACGGTTGCTTATCCGCGACCACCGTCTTGACTTCGTTATTCAAGTCTATGTACTTGAGGCATTGATGCAGAGTTGACGGAACTATAAGGTTACCGTGGATCCAAGGTCGACCCAACAGTAAGTTATAGGACGTTTCTGCATCGATGACATAACAAGTAACTTCTGATTTTAAATCTCCGATCTGGCACTTGATTCGGATCTTCCCCAAGGGTCTAGACCCGCTGGTGTTGAATCCATAAATCGTAGTGCCAGTGGAGGCTAATTTACTCGTCGGGATTCCGAGATGATGCATCAATCGGAATGGCATTATGCTAACAGCGGAACCCGGATCAACTTGGATCCGGTTGACCATGCTGGAGCCAATGTGCCCGGTGAAGTACAAGGGCCGATCATGCTTCGAGTTCTTTGTTTGCATATCCTCTTTAGTGAAGGAGATGCATGGGAAATGATGCGCCGCTAGGTTGCAATGCTGAGCTGATGGCTCTGGCCCTTCAGGGGATGGCTTGATCCGAGTTAGAAAAGCTTCTGAATCGCTCAAAGCCTCCTGTAATGCTTTCCTTGTATCCTTGGACAGGCGCAATAACTCGTAAAGGGTTATCCTAGCCGGGATATTGGCTAATTGCGCCATGATGTCGAAATGAGGTGGAGAGCTCGCATTCCCCGGTTTGTCTCTTCCAATCGGATGATTGAATCGAGACTGCCTCGGGTTTTGGGTCTCCTGGCGTAAAGGCTCTTTTCCTTTCTCCTTCTGTTGGACTCTTTCCGCGGCTATAGGCGTCGGGGGAATTGCTGCTATTCCCAGTTCTGCCAACGTCTTGGACGGAGGAGTGTTGGTACCTAATTGCTCGGAAGCATCCGGGTACTTGTAGTGGTACTCGTTCCCGCTCCGAGTGGCGAATGTTTCCTGCTCATCTTCAGAAAGTGGGAAGGCCGGAATTCTGTCATCGTCCCTTCCTGGAATAGCGGACACCCCATAACAAGATCTGCCTTTCCCTTTTGATTTCTTCTTGGAAGAGGTCCCAGTCCACTGTTCGTCTCCGATCAGATCTGGATGAACCCAAAGAATCTCGCCATTAGGGGCTGTGTGTGGCACGAGTCCTTTCTGGCGCTGCTTGTGAGGATCATCGTTCACCGTCTTCACTGCTGCTTTTATTACCGGCTCAAGCTGGAACTGGCTCACGGGAAAGGAGCCGAAGCCAATCGTGACTGCATTCGCACCCACTTTCTTCTCCTTTGGCTGCTTCATTGTGATGACCCCGACGTCGATGAGAGCCTGGATCTTGTCCTTAAGAGCATAGCATACCTTGGTGGGGTGGTGCACCGCTCTGTGGAATGCACAGTACTTCGGATCATTAATCCTCTTGGCATCTTCCTGATCCTGAACTGGAGGCAATTTGATTTTATTATTCTCCACGAGGTATTTGAAGATCCCAGGAACTTCGTCCTCTCTGAATGAATAAACTTTCGGGAACTTTGGCTCCGAAGCTTTCGGCCTCGGGGTTTGTTGTTGCCACCTTGGTTGTTGAGGTGCCTTTTGCTGCTGCTGCTGCTGCGGTTGCGCTTGCACCTCGAACGTTTGATTTGCGTTCACGGCGTTCGCATGCGCTTTTCCTTTACCCCTAGGGGTGAAGTTCGGTTGCGGAGCGTTATTTGGTATTTGGCCCCTTTCCGCCTTCTTCCTTTTGATGAATCGTTCGGCTCTTTCCCCTCGCACCTTCAGGTCCTTCCAGGTCTTTGATGGCGCCGTTCCCATAGATTCAAGGATATCCAAGGTGAGATTGTTGTGACAGGTCTCGAGGATGAAATCTTCGCTGACCGGGTCTCTGCAATTCATTGCTTTATTTCGAAACCTTTTCACAAAGTTTTCGACTGTCTCACCATTTTTCTGTTTCTCCTCAAACAGAGTGCTGATCGAGACCTCAGTGTCATCATCAAAGAAGTTCGTCAAGAACATGTCTTCCATGTCGTCCCAACTGCCGATGCTCCCCGGCTTGAGGCGACGATACCAATCGAAGGCCGCTCCGCGAAGAGTGCCAACGAATGACCGTACCATCAAGGGTTCGTTGCCGGAGATTGTTCCTAGGTGAGACTTGAAATAGATTAAATGTTGGGTAGGGGAACCCTTTCCATCAAACGGCGTAAAGTTAATGAGATTGAACTTTGCCGGATATGGAATTGATTCCCACTCCCTCGGATATGGACACGGTATACCTGACCTTTTTACCTCTTGAGCATTCATCAATGCATTGATTTTGCTCTCCAAGTCTTTCATCTTTTTGTCTTCACTCGTTTCTATTTTCGAGTGGTTTTGGGGAGAGGTAATGTGGTCTTCTTTGGCATTATCATCTACCGGACCACTTCCGTTGTCGTTGTTGACAGGGGGAATGATGACATTATTCCCTTCCCGTTCATTTTCTTCTTGGTTCTGATGATTGGGTCGAGTGGGCTCCTCTTGATGAGTTGTCAAAGCTGCGAGTTGCTGATCGTGCATCTCCCTCATCCGCTGTAGGGTCATTTCCATCTCGAATTTGAAAGCTTCTTTCTGCCGAGCTAGGGCGTCTTCAAGCATTTTGTTCATCTGCTCGGCACTGATCATGAGTACCTCGCGGGGTTGTCCCTCGCTGGATACCGTGTTGTCCGAAGCAATTGCGGAGCCGGCATCTGATGCTTCATCTTCTGATGGTAATCTCGTCCGAACCCTACCATAAGTCCCTCGTGTAATGGTTCCGGACTGTAGGTGAGTTAGATACCAGGGTACCAACGGGATTGACTCGGGATTGTCCCCTGTCGATGCTCCTTTGCTGGCCATGTTGATGGTGACCTTCGGGAATTCTCTGTCTTTGACTATCCTTCTTCTTCGCTGGAAACGCCTAGGCTTAGCTTCAGACGTTCCGGTGGAAATTCTGTCAAATACTGAAATTCTCCTTGGGGTTTGAGCACAGGAGCATTCTGACAGCACTGCCTTGATTATGTTGGCGCACGGGCAGCGAGACTCCATGTCCTGCACATACTTCTTTCGAGATTTCCCCATACCACCAGCTCTATAGTACAGCTCATCAGCTTGGTAACTGGAGCAACCTATAGAGTGTTGGCATGTGCTCCTTGGTAAAACACCATCATCCTCAGATGAGTGTGCTTCCCCTTTGGCATGGGATGTTTTGTTAGTTTTCTCAAAAGTGGCCCGTTCAAGTTTACGTTTTTGTGAACATAAAAATTGAACGGGCTCTTGTATTTCGACTCGCAATCCGATGCGGTCGGTGATAGGGGCTTTCCCTTTCTCATCTTTCTTGGGGAGATTAATTCGACCCCCAGTTTGATTTGAAACTTGGTGACCTTTCAATGGACCCAAGCGCTCCTTGATAGGTACTTTACCTCGATTCCCTGGTAAGGGACCGAGGCGACCTTTCACAGGAACCTTGGAGGTTGAAGGGTCTGTGTTCATACCTGACCCTACCGGAGGTGCCGGGGTAAGGGGAACAGGATTTGGCCTTGGTGAAGGTTGGGCAGCAACTTCTTTCACTCTTGTCTTAGGCGTTGGATTCGCCTTCAGCATCCACATTTGTTTGAGTTTTGGCGGAGTCTTGACCGCCTCCTCAAGGTATGAACACAGTGCACGGCAGTGCACGGCGCTTCCTGATTCTCTCTTCAAGGGTGGAGCGATTCCTTGTAACACGCACCCACTTGT
>NW_017973938.1:0-9502 GCF_001876935.1 Asparagus officinalis
GACCTTCAGAGTTCGAATGTAGATTCCTTATTCGTCGATTCCACAATGACCGGGTTATCCCTAAGAATATCCATGTGGCATCCTTCCGGGAACTTCCCGATGCATTGGTTATCCAAAAAGATACTAAGGGTAGTATCTTTTCAGGAACTTGCCGTTTATCGGCATTTTGGTGACAAGGCGATATGCGCCACTCGAGTAGACTGTCTCCACTACGAATGGTCCCTCCCATTTGGGTTCGAATTTACCCTTCTTCTTGGAGTTAAGGATCATAGGCCGTTTCACAGCTAGAACCAAATCTCCTTCTTTGAAACTCCTTTGTCGAACCTTTTTGTCAAAGGCTCGAGAGATTCTAGCTTGGTAAAACTCAATGTGTTGTTGAGCTTCCAGGCGCTCTTCATCAAGCCTCTCAAGTTCTTCGAGGCGTTTCTGATTTTGTTCTTCGGTCGACATCTGGGTTGAAAGAGCGATCCGAAGAGATGGTATTTGGATCTCCAATGGAAGAACAGCTTCACATCCGTATACCAGTGAATACGGGGTCGCTCCCGTTGGTGTGCGCACCGTGGTCCGATAGGCCCATAGAGCTGCGCCAAGCTTGTCATCCCAGTCTCGTTTATTAGTTTTCACGATTTTTGACAAGAGTTTTATGATAGTCTTGTTGAAGGCTTCAGCTAATCCATTCGCTGTAGGATTATAAGCCGTCGACGAGATGTCCTGAATTTTAAACTTTTCGCAGAACCTTATGAAGGCGTTGTTGACAAACTGAGGACCGTTGTCATGTATGATTCGTCTTGGAACACCATACCTATAGATGATGTCGTAAGGTTTGGTCATTTGACTCTGAAGAGGAAGAATTTTATATTCTATCTTCAGAACTGGAGAGGAAGAATTTTATATTCTATCTCCAGCAAAAGAGGGAAACTCGAGGTGGGATCTCCACCTCCAGAATCCGCAGGATGAAACTAGAAGTGGGATCTCCACTCCGAGAATCGGAAAGTTCAAACGACCCTAACTGTCGTAAGGTTTGGTCATTTGAACAAAAGATGACTCGGTCTTAGTCTCGACCAGGGTAAGTTGTGACTAAGCGAGGGTTCGAGATGACCCTAACTGTCGTAAGGTTTGGTCATTCGGGAGTTTGAAAGTGGACCTCTCGTTCATTGAAGGAATCGAGAGGGGACTTTGGCTTTGGTCCTAACTGTCGTAAGGTTTGACCAAGTGGGAAATTTGGAACGATCACAACTACGTGAAAGTTTGACCGCCCGATTTGTGGACCTCTCGTTCGTTGAAGGAATCGAGAGGGGACTTTGGCTTTGGTCCTAACTGTCGTAAGGTTTGACCGAGTGAGGAATGTGTGGCGAAGACTATGAGTAATCGAACACCAATGAAAGTTTTGTGAGGGAAAATTAATCCCTCGAATGATTGGATCTCATCTGATGAGGGTTAGAGTCTGACAAACTAGAACATTCGGGGTTCGAATGTGGACTTCTTGTTCATCTCTCTTATACCGACCAGGTTATCCCTAAGAATACCCCAATGTGGTATTCTTCCGGGAACTTCCCGATACATCAGCTCCTTCTGAAAGGTGCTAAGGATAGTACCTCTTCAGGAATTTGCCATTTATTGGCATCATCAGCCGATCACCATCTTTGGTGACTAGGCGATAGGCGCCGTTTGAGTAGACTGTTTCTACTACGAACGGTCCTTCCCATTTGGGCTCGAACTTGCCCTTCTTCTTGGAGCTCAGGTTCATAGGATGTCTTTCAGTTAAGACCAAATCCCCTTCCTTAAAACTCCTTTGTCGAACCTTTTTGTCGAAGGCTCGAGAAATTCTGGCTTGGTAGAACTCGATATGCTGTTGAGCCTCCAGGCGCTTTTCATCGAGCATCTCGAGTTCTTCGAGGCGCTTTTGATGCTGTTCTTCGGTCGTCATTTGGGTTGTAAGGGCGATCCGAAGAGATGGAATTTGAACTTCCAAAGGGAGAACGGCTTCACATCCATATACTAATGAATACGGGGTTGCACCGGTTGGTGTACGTACCGTGGTACGATAGGCCCATAGTGCTGCACCGAGCTTGTCATCCCAATCTCGCTTGTTACTTTTCACAAGCTTTGACAAAAGTTTTATGATAGTCTTGTTGAAGGCTTCAGCTAATCCATTTGCTGTGGGATTATAAGCCGTTGATGAGATGTCCTGAATTTTGAATTTTTCGCAGAACCTTATGAAGGCGTTGCTGACAAACTGAGGACCATTGTCATGTATGATTCGTCTTGGAACACCATGCCTGTAAATGATGTGGTGCTTGATGAATCCAATGACGTTGCTCGTCTTAACTTCTCTGAGTGGAATTGCTTCAGCCCATTTGGAGAAGTAATCGGTAATCGCCAGGATGAACCGGTCGCCTTTGATCGAAGGGGGATTTATAGGACCAACAATGTCCATTCCCCAAGTCTCGAACGGCCAAGATGTTACCGAGGGATGCAGATGCTCCGGAGGTTGGTGCATATAATTCGCATGTACTTGACACGCATGACACTTCCGGGCATATGTGATTGCTTCGCTCATCATGTGAGGCCAGAAATATCCCATTCTTCTGATGCGATCATAAAGCTTGGGGCCAGGCTCGTGCGCGCCACACTCCCCTTCATGTGCCTCTCTAAGCACTTCTTGGGCTTCTTTGGTTGATAGGCAACGCAATATCAGCCCATCGTACCCCCTGCGGTATAGCGTTCGATTCTCTGTATTGTAGTAGAATCTGGGTGCTCTTCGCCGGATTGACTCTCTTTCCTTCACATCTTCTGGCAAGATTCCATGCAAGACGTAGTCGATGATGGGGAAACGCCAATCTCGTGGTTCGAACTCGATTTGAGTAGCGTGTACCTCTTGAACTTCTTCTTCCTCGGCATCTTCACTGTAAAGCGGCACTAGGAGTTGGTGAGTTCTTACCGTAACAAACTGCTCTGTTTCGGGAGGCTGCGCTAGTGACACGGCCAATGCGGCCAACGCATCTGCATAGGTATTCTGTAGCCGTGGAATATGTTCGATGAAGAATCCTTCAAATGATTCCGCTATCTCCACTGCCATCTTATGGTATGGAATTAAATCCTGACTTCGGACTTCATATTCTCCTTGGACTTGCTTGACTATTAGTTGAGAATCGCCGAAGGCTTCGAGATACTCAACCCCCAGCTCCTTAGCGAAGTTGAGTCCAATAATCAGTGCATTATACTCTGCCACATTATTTGAACATGGCTTGGTTAATGAATAGGCTCGGGGCATCACGTGTTTTCCTGGGGAAACTAAGACCACTCCAACCCCGGAGGAGACCTTAGAACGTCCAGGAGTATCTGTGACAAGAGCTGCTCGAGAGGCGCCATCGAAGTATAAACGCCACACTTGTTGGTGTGAAGTTGCGTTGACCTCGTGGGTTTCATCAGGTAGGTCGTCGTATATCTCGGCAGGATCCGTAGTTGGATTAGCTGCGAGGAGATCGCATATGGCCTGTCCTTTGACCGACTTCTGTTGCTTGAAATGCAAGTCGTATTGGGACAAGAGTAAGGCCCATTTTGCTAACCGCCAGCTCATGGAAGCGGGTTGAGTCATGAATACTCGAACCGGATTAACTTTAGAGATGACGTAAATGGTCTGCCCGACCAGATAATGTCGCATCTTCTGAATGGCGAACACCAAGGCGAGGCATTCCCTCTCAATCATAGGATATCGAGACTCGGCGCCCACCATGGTTCGGCTCAAGTAATACACTGCCTGCTCGTGACCGTTATCGTCATCTTGTGCAAGCAATGCACTTAATGAATGGCTCGTCGCCTTGACATAAATCAAGAACGGTTTGCCCGATTTCGGTGCAACGAGTACGGGAGGTTTTGAGAGATATTCTTTAATGCTCTCGAATGCTTTCTGACAAGCTTCATCCCATACAAATGATACGCCCTTCTTTGCGAGCTTGGAGAATGGCTGGCATTTTCCTGAGAGGTTCGAAATGAACCGACGGATATAAGCCAATCGCCCCTGCAATCCTCTGAGCTCCCTGAGGTTTCTCGGAGGTTGTAATTCATTGATCGCCTTTACCTTATCAGGATCGATGTGGATACCTTTGGTGGTGACGACGAATCCCAGGAATTTTCCACTCGACATTCCGAGGAAAGACTTGGTAGGATTCATCTTCAACTGATGGGCTCGCATTAAGTCGAACATGGTCTTTAAGTCTTTGATGTGATCCTTTTTATCACGACTTTTCACGACCAGATCATCTACGTAGCATTCAACAGTCTTTCGGAGATGATCCTGAAAGATCTTTGACATAGCTCGTTGATATGTAGCACCTGCGTTCTTTAAGCCGAAGGGCATAACTGTGTAACAGAAGACACCGAGGGGCGTTCTGAATGCGGTGTGCTTTTCATCATCCGGATGCATCTTTATCTGGTTATAACCAGAGAAACCATCCATGAAAGACATCCTCTCGAACCCACACGTATTGTCGATGATGACATCCGTGATGGGGAGGGGAAAATCATCTTTTGGGCAAGCAGTGTTGAGATCCCGAAAGTCGATACAAATCCTGACTTTCCCGTTCTTCTTAAGGACTGGGACAATATTGGCTAGCCATTCTGGATGTTGCTCCTCTCGAACGAAGCCCGAGTCAATAAGCTTCTTGACCTCGGATTCGATCGCCTCCATCATTTGCGGACGAAACCGTCTTTGTTGTTGTTTGACTGGTTTGGCATCCATCTTGATATTGAGACGATGTACTGCTACGTTCGGGTCGAGTCCTGGCATGTCTTCATAATTCCAGGCGAACACGTCAATGTACTCCTTGATAAGAGAGATTAACTCTTCTTTCTCATCGGGTAGAAGACTATCGCTAATGAATATCGGTTTAGGATTTTCCTCAGTTCCCATATTCACCTGGAGTACTTGATCTTCGGTAGGAGGCTCTCTTTGCTCGAACCTATCACCATACTGCATGTTTAGGTGGTGAACCCAAGGATCTTCCCATGTTGGCATCTGGTCGTCTTCCTCTATTGCGGTAGGATCGACCGTGACCATATTTGACATCAACCTTTTGAACGTCTCGCCAAGGCTAGTGTCGGAACCCCCAGCCGAAGAGTCGGAAGAGTACCCGTTTCTAGCCTTGTTAGCGATCTGATCAATGATTTGCCAGCAACATTCGTCGTCGGACGAGGAGACGTAGCCGAGACCTCTTTTATAGCGATAATAATCGTCGGGTTTTCCCTTCGGTACATAGGCCATTCGAGGTGGAACTCGTGGGCCTCGACCAAAGAAAAGACCTTCTCCGAGTGTGAAGTCATACCCATACTTTTCCATCATATCGCGCGCTTTTGCGTCATATCTGAATAGATGAGGAGCAGGTTTATCTTCGTCTTCTTCTTCCTCTAAGAAGTGATCGGGTGTCGGATCTTCTTTTCCTTTGCCGTAGACGACTTCTTTTCCACTCCATTTTCCCGCGGGGATGACAAGCGTCGCTCCGCATGGATCTTGTACCTGCTTTTTCGTCAGACAAAATGACTGAAGAGGCATATGCAGGTCAGGATTATCACAAAGCTCTTTAGTGACGTCATCAAGACACATCGAATACTCTAAATCATCGTTTATTGATAGTTCCTCGGCAAGTTGCCAATTACAACTATTCTCCGATGATTCTTCATCATCAAGATTGATTACAATGGGTACAATGTCATTAAGTACAAAACCACCATCGTAATCAAGCCCAGTTTCGGTATCAGCTTCATCTCCGCTGTCCGTTCCTTGGGCCGGTGATTCAGTATCGGATTCAGCGCCGTATAGAAGGGAATCGGTGAAATAGTTTTCCAATCCCTTAAACGGTTGCTTATCCGCGACCACCGTCTTGACCTCGTTATTCAAGTCTATGTACTTGAGGCATTGATGCAGAGTTGACGGAACTATAAGGTTACCGTGGATCCAAGGTCGACCCAACAGCAAATTATAGGACGTTTCTGCATCAATTACATAACAAGTAACTTCCGATTTTAAATCTCCGATCTGGCACTTGATTCGGATCTTCCCCAAGGGTCTAGACCCGCTGGTGTTGAATCCATAAATCGTAGTGCCAGTGGAGGCTAATTTACTCGTCGGGATTCCGAGATGATGCATCAATCGGAATGGCATTATGCTAACAGCGGAACCCGGATCAACTTGGATCCGGTTGACCATGCTGGAGCCAATGTGCCCGGTGAAGTACAAGGGCCGATCATGCTTCGAGTTCTTTGTTTGCATATCCTCTTTAGTGAAGGAGATGCATGGGAAATGATGCGCCGCTAGGTTGCAATGCTGAGCTGATGGCTCTGGCCCTTCTGGGGATGGCTTGATCCGAGTTAGAAAAGCTTCAGAGTCACTCAAGGCCTCTTGCAGCGCTTTCCTTGTATCCTTGGATAGGCGCAATAACTCGTAAAGGGTTATCCTAGCCGGGATATTGGCTAATTGCGCCATGATGTCGAAATGAGGTGGAGAGCTCGCATTCCCCGGTTTGTCTCTTCCAATCGGATGATTGAATCGAGACTGCCTCGGGTTTTGGGCTTCTTGGCGTAAAGGCTCTTTTCCCTTCTCCTTCTGCTGGACTTTTTCCGTGGCCACAGGCGTAGGGGGAACTGCTACAATACCCAGTTCTGACAATGTCTTGGAAGGGGGAGTTTTGGTACCCAATTGCTCGGAAGCATCTGGGTATTTGTAGTGGTACTCATTCCCACTCCGAGTTGCAAAGGCCTCCTGTTCATCTTCAGAAAGCGGGAAGGCGGGGATTTCTTCATCGTCTCTTCCTGGAATAGCGGACACCCCATAACAAGATCTGCCTTTCCCTTTTGATTTCTTCTTGGAAGAGGTCCCAGTCCACTGTTCGTCTCCGATCAGATCTGGATGAACCCAAAGAATCTCGCCATTAGGGGCTGTGTGTGGCACGAGTCCTTTCTGGCGCTGCTTGTGAGGATCATCGTTCACCGTCTTCACCGCTGCTTTTATCACCGGCTCAAGCTGGAACTGGCTCACGGGAAAGGAGCCGAAGCCAATCGTGACTGCATTCGCACCCACTTTCTTCTCCTTTGGCTGCTTCATTGTGATGACTCCGACGTCGATGAGAGCCTGGATCTTGTCCTTAAGAGCATAGCATACCTTGGTGGGGTGGTGCACCGCTCTGTGGAATGCACAGTACTTCGGATCATTAATCCTCTTGGCATCTTCCTGATCCTGAACTGGAGGCAATTTGATTTTATTATTCTCCACGAGGTATTTGAAGATCCCAGGAACTTCGTCCTCTCTGAATGAATAAACTTTCGGGAACTTTGGCTCCGAAGCTTTCGGCCTCGGGGTTTGTTGTTGCCACCTTGGTTGTTGAGGTGCCTTTTGCTGCTGCTGCTGCTGCGGTTGCGCTTGCACCTCGAACGTTTGATTTGCGTTCACGGCGTTCGCATGCGCTTTTCCTTTACCCCTAGGGGTGAAGTTCGGTTGCGGAGCGTTATTTGGTATTTGGCCCCTTTCCGCCTTCTTCCTTTTGATGAATCGTTCGGCTCTTTCCCCTCGCACCTTCAGGTCCTTCCAGGTCTTTGATGGCGCCGTTCCCATAGATTCAAGGATATCCAAGGTAAGATTGTTGTGACAGGTCTCGAGGATGAAATCCTCGCTGACCGGGTCCCTGCAATTCATCGCTTTATTTCGAAACCTTTTCACAAAGTTTTCGACTGTCTCACCATTTTTCTGTTTCTCCTCAAACAGAGTGCTGATCGAGACCTCAGTGTCATCATCAAAGAAGTTCGTCAAGAACATGTCTTCCATGTCGTCCCAACTGCCGATGCTCCCCGGCTTGAGGCGACGATACCAATCGAAGGCCGCTCCGCGAAGAGTGCCAACGAATGACCGTACCATCAAGGGTTCGTTGCCGGAGATTGTTCCTAGGTGAGACTTGAAATAGATTAAATGTTGGGTAGGGGAACCCTTTCCATCAAACGGCGTAAAGTTAATGAGATTGAACTTTGCCGGATATGGAATTGATTCCCACTCCCTCGGATATGGACACGGTATACCTGACCTTTTTACCTCTTGAGCATTCATCAATGCATTGATTTTGCTCTCCAAGTCTTTCATCTTTTTGTCTTCACTCGTTTCTATTTTCGAGTGGTTTTGGGGAGAGGTAATGTGGTCTTCTTTGGCATTATCATCTACCGGACCACTTCCGTTGTCGTTGTTGACAGGAGGAATAATGACATTATTCCCTTCCCGTTCATTCTCTTCTTGGTTCTGATGATTGGGTCGAGTGGGCTCCTCTTGATGAGTTGTCAGAGCTGCGATTTGCTGGTCGTGCATCTCCCTCATCCGCTGTAGGGTCATTTCCATCTCGAATTTGAAAGCTTCTTTCTGCCGAGCTAGGGCGTCTTCAAGCATCTTGTTCATTTGTTCGGCACTGATCATGAGTACCTCGCGGGGTTGTCCCTCGCTGGATACCGTGTTGTCCGAAGCAATTGCGGAGCCGGTATCTGATGCTTCATCTTCTGATGGTAATCTCGTCCGAACCCTACCATAAGTCCCTCGTGTAATGGTTCCGGACTGTAGGTGAGTTAGATACCAGGGTACCAACGGGATTGATTCGGGATTGTCCCCTGTCGATGCTCCTTTGCTGGCCATGTTGATGGTGACCTTCGGGAATTCTCCGTCTTTGACCATCTTTCTTCTTCGTCGGTAACGCCTAGGCTTGGATTCAGGCGTTGCGGTGGAAATTCTCTCGAATACTGAAATTCTCCTTGGGGTTTGAGCGCAGCAGCATTCTGATAGCACTGCCTTGATTATGTTGGCGCACGGGCAGCGAGACTCCATGTCCTGCACATACTTCTTTCGAGATTTCCCCATACCACCAGCTCTATAGTACAGCTCATCAGCTTGGTAACTGGAGCAACCTACAGAGTGTTGGCATGTGTTCCTCGGTAAAACACCATCATCCTCAGATGAGTGTGCTTCCCTTTGGGCATGGGATGCTTTGTTAGCTTTCTCAAAAGTGGCCCGTTCAAGTTTACGTTTTTGTGAACATAAAAATTGAACGGGCTCTTGTATTTCGACTCGCAATCCGATGCGGTCGGTGATAGGGGCTTTCCCTTTCTCATCTTTCTTGGGGGGATTAATTCGACCCCCAGTTTGATTCGAAACTTGGGGACCTTTCAGCGGACCCAATCGTTCCTTGATAGGTACTTTACCTCGATTCCCTGGTAAGGGACCGAGGCGACCTTTCACAGGAACCCTGGATGTTGAAGGGTCCATTTTCATACCTGACCCGGTTGAAGGCTCTGGAGCAGGAGAAATGACATCTGGTTTGGAAAGACTTCGGGTGACAACTCCACCCATCCCTGTTGGAGGTGTTGGCTCTGATTTGGGTACCCACACCATCTTGTTTATAGGTGGCCATTTGACCGTCGTTTCTTTCTGCATCTCCTCTGCTTTCTTCAAGAGAGCTCGGGCCTGTGCAAGCAGTGC
>NW_017973939.1:0-3666 GCF_001876935.1 Asparagus officinalis
CGCAGGCCTCGGCCTAGTGTTTACAAATTTCAACGCGACCCTCGCGTTATTTCTCGAGAACGTGATCTTTAAGAGGTCCGTCAGGTTCAAAAAAGTCAGCGTGGTTTTAAAATTCACATTCGGCAAGAACCAATATCACCTACCCAAGGGCAGGGGGTTCCATCTCCACCTCCAAGCCCGGGGAAAGTTTCCTCCCAAGTTCCTGATCTGCGGGAATTGTTGTCGAGAGGAAAATCAACAGCACAAGTGGTTCAACCATGTCAATGTGAGAGGCTTATCTCGGCCGTCCTGTCAGAATGCTCTTGTTGTGCATCCACACCTCGGCAGTCCGTATTCGACAGGTTGACAAACGTTGTTAGGCCTGCCAAACGACAACGCCGCAACAGAAAGAAGACAACTGAAGCGGAATACCCACAGGTCACTATCAACATGATCGGCTGAGGGAAGGCCTCGCATACTGATTCTGACGAGTCACAAGAGAGTCATCCGCCAACTGTCCGAGAAATTTGTGACTAGTTCGAAGGAGTATATCAGAATACTCGGACTCGGACAGGAGCCATTCGTCCGGTTGACTATCAAAAGTTAGCCAAGGGTGTCACAACAAGTGATGAACATTCGGCAATAGCCGAATCTCAATCTTCAAGCTCTGTCGGAGCACGGGAGGTCTCCGCTTACACGACAGGGAACCATGAAGACATAGCCAAAAGAGTGGACGAACATCATGTCATGCTCCAGGCGCAACAGGAGACACTTCTCCAACTGAAGGATATGTTGGCTCAGCTTCTTGCTGAAAAAGGCCACAAACCTGAGTCTTCCCGGAGAACAACTTCAAAGGGAAAACAAAAAGTGCACGAACATTCAGATCGTGAGACTCACAAACTGAAGGATATGTTGGCTCAGCTTCTTGCTGAAAAAGGCCACAAACCTGAGTCTTCCCGGAGAACAACTTCGAAGGGAAAACAAAAAGTGCATGAACATTCAGATCATGAGACTCACAACCTGGGATCCTCTTCTGAAGGTGAGAAGGAGATGGAGAAAGAACTGCACCCTCAATCTACCAAGGTGGATGAGCTGGAGGCTCGCCTTAACGCAATCGCCAACAGAAGCGAACTCCGCGAAGAAGGGGTAGTGCGGCCTTACCCTGCTGAGTGGGATACAGCTCCCTACCCACCAAAATTTAAGGCCCCTACCTTACAACCTTTTGATGGCACAGGATCGCCAAATCAACACATTTACTACTTCAAATCCTAAACTGGAGATGTAGTAGCAAATGATGCCATCCTGACCAGGCTATTCATTGGTACCCTTAAGGGTGTCGCTTTCGAATGGTTCATGAAGCTGCCTGCTGGATCTATCCAAAAATGGGTAGATCTGGAAAGGCTCTTCTTGGCTAGATTCTTCGAGGACGACACGGAGGTCTCAGTCCCAACTCTTCTTGCCACTAAGCAAAGGAAAGGAGAGTCCATCAAAACCTATGTGGAGAGATTCCGCAGCATGGCATTGCGATGCCCCTCAGGTATGACCCAATCAACTCTGGTTGAAACTTGCAGGCACAACCTGCAGACCCAGCTCCTTGCTCAAATGGGGGTGGCAGAATGTCGCTCCTGGAGACAACTAGTCTCACAAGGAGAACAAGCTGAAGAAATAGTGGCACGGGTCAAAGCCGAAGAAATGCCACAACCCAAGCCGCAGCAGCAAAATCAGCAACGCAACCAGAACAACGCCCAACGGTCTAAGGGGAAGGAGACCTTGGCGGCCGACTACACGCGAGTTCCACCGCCGAACAAGCAGGGCAAAGCGCCAAATCAGCAAAGAGCGCCCAAGCAGTATTCGTTCAAAGAGGAGCACGTGGATACATTATTCCAATTGCTTCGAAAGAACAACAAGCTGCAATTGCCTGAGGTCAGGAAGCCGGATGAAGCAGGGAAAGTAGATGACCCCAGCTATTGTCGTTATCACAGATTCCTTGGACATCCTACCAAAAAGTGCTATGTCTTCAAAGACATCTTACAGAATCTGGTGAACGCTAATGTGCTCACACTGAAGCCAGAGCAGAAGACCGTATCTACTAATATGATAGCGGTCCAATTTGGTGATTTTCCCCCGGTAGTAACGACAGACGGCGTCGTCCCCATTCGTAAGGGAGAAATACGTCTGAAGAATGCTGACTTGCATAGTCAGAAGGACAGGGGGTTGGTGCCCCTCACTACCCCAAAAGGGGAAATCATGTGGGTCCACCCTGATCTGCTAGGAGATCAACAATGGACGAACACCCCGTCCAAAAAGAAGGGAGGCAAGGCTAAGTCTTCCAACATGATTAGCCCCTCCATTACTGAAGATGATGACCACCTCAAGCCTCTTACTGATTCAGAAGAGGAGAGGATTGTTCTAGCGGCATACCCAGAAGGCAATCCTGGCACTCGGTCAGGAAAAGCTTACCTGAGAGATTATGGCCAGAACGCTCCAGAGGTCGTGGAACAGCCCCAAGACGCTGGGGGTTCTGTTCCGAAAAAGCCAGTAGACAAAGGAAAACAGAAGGAGCTCCGATTCCACAGAAATCTCCACCAGGAAACTGGAGAGTCGAGCGCTCCCTTCCAATTCAACGTCATGGCGCAGCTGGCCAACATACCGGCCAGGATTACTTTATATGAGCTCCTAAGGTTATCCAAAACTACCAAGGAAGCTCTGATTGAAGCCCTGAAGAATACAGAGAGCTTCATCACCCAAGTCACCCCGGCTCCCGAAGCCTCTGATGATCAAACTTGTCTGCAATGTCTGCAAGCGGCGAGAAGTCTACCCTGCATATCGTTCACGCAAGAAGACATGCAGGTCAAACATGAACATGACCGACCACTGTACTACACAGGATATATCGGATCCTCCGAAATCAGTCGTGTTCAAGTTGACCCGGGCTCAGCACTCAGCATCATGCCCTACAGGGTCATGCAGGTCCTAGGGATTCCCATGCACCGGCTGCACACCACCCAGACTACAATCTTCGGGTTCAATGCAAACAGTACCCGACCCCTGGGAAAGATTAAACTCAGATGCCAGATCGGAGATCTCAAGTCTGAGGTAGCATGCTACATCATAGATGCGGACACGTCCTACAACCTTTTGCTAGGACGACCATGGATACATGCAAACCGCATTGTCCCATCTACTTTGCATCAGGTTATGAAGTACGCCAATGACAAGGGCGAAGTCAGAACCTTGATCGCAGAGAAATACCCCTTCCGAGGAGTAGAAAACTTCCACACCGACTCCGTCTTCTATTTGGAATCCCAAGAGAAAGAAGATGTGGACAGCGGTAATGAAGCTGACATCGAGCCAGACCCCGATGAAGATTGTCCTTGGGAGTTAAACTTTGATGTAATGGGTCAGGGTGAGAGTAATAATGATGTACCGAGTGGGGGCGAGTGGTGCATTAATGAAGATTTCATTTTAGCGTACTTGTCTGATGTCTCTCTTAACAATAAACAAATAGAGAATGATTCTAGTGCAGGTACCAACCCATGGCACGTACTGTGCACCGAGGCGTCACTCACCTTACCAATCCAGTCATCTTTCGCTTCGGATGAAGAAGTGGAGGACGCACAGAAGGCTTTCTTCAAAGTCCCATCCAAAAGGAGAGGGCAGAAGCCGATCTGTTTTGGTAAAGTCAAA
>NW_017973939.1:6893-9612 GCF_001876935.1 Asparagus officinalis
CACCCACGCGTTCCAATCCTCAAGTACAGAAAAGATCTCTGTATTAGGACCACTATGACAGCAATTTCTTGGCTGCCAAGGCGACCAAAGCCAGGAAGAAACGAACGACTCCACAGGGGAGTCTATTGGAGGGGGACAGATAGTACTCCACATCGGGTGGAGCTTATTCCACATACTCCATGTCATTTTGCATTGGTTGGGATTCCGGCTGAGGTGACACAGTTTGGGGATCAGATTGTTCAGGATGCGGATGTAGGCTGTCTAAAAATCACAATGGATAGCTTTTGGAGGGGGTTCTGTAGGCTGTCTAAAAATCACAATGGATAGCTGATCCCTATCAAGCTCCGACAACGGAGGTCACAATCAGACGACTTCCCAATCACTGTATCCGCAACTCCACAATTGCCACAAACGCGAACTCACCTCTGAGATGATTGATCTTGACGGCTGTGACAACAGCATGGCTAATATCGTAGCAATTATTAGAGATGCTGATGAGCAGTGGGACGATTTCAGAAATAAAAAGTTGGACTCAGTTGGTGAGTTGCTTGGTAGAGAGCTATGGGCGAATATTCATCTTTAAGACACTATGGATGTTGATTCCCGTCTAGCTCCTACAACGAAAGCTACAATCAAATAGCTTTCGGGTCGATGATCGAAACATATAGTCGAATAGAGAGCTGTGGGCAAAGATTCATCTTCAAAACACTGTGGATGTTGATTCCCGTCTAGCTTCAACAACGAAGGCTACAATCAAATAGCTTTCGGGTCGGTGAACGAAAGCTGCAAATAGAGGACTTTTCACATAGATCGAGAAAGGTTACAATTTAACGACACTTCCGACAACTGATGAAAACTCTATGCAGCAGTCTTCACAATCTACAGTGAAAGTTACAATCTGACGGCTTTCACACCCCACAACAGCTAAAGCCAGGATTACTGAACAACGGTCCTTGCAACGCTCTACAGAAGAAGTTACAAATCAGCTAACTCCTTCTGAAACGCGGGTGTCATCCCCGCGTCATAACTTTGGAAATGAAGGCGACCCTCGCGTCGTCAAGCCACGACGACCCTCGCGTCGTCAAGCCATAGCGACCCTCGCGTCGTCAACCAACAGCGACCCTCGCGTCGACAATGCACAAGCCAAACGCGAGCGACCCTCGCGTTCAATGGTGTTCAGCTAACACCCAACTTCGCGTCTTAATTCAAAGAACACGAAGTAGAGGTTCTGAACGCCAGAATGGGCGTTTGACTTATTCAAACATAAGTCGAACGGTTCCAAAACCGTTTATCCCACGTTCTGAGGGATTTTCGCCCACGTAGGAGCGGATATAGGAGTCAGTTACAATCTCCTATCCCCCTATAAAAGCTCAACAAACCCAACGGAGTAAAGGGTTGGATCATCAGAATCTAAACCAGACGAGTTGGTTAAAGGGGCTGGCTCTTTAAAAACTAAGGGGTAAAGGATCGGATTTTTGATAATCAGATCAAGGGTTGGATTCTTTATCATCAAAACCACTCAGGTTTGGAGATTCGGCAACAACAGCAACGAAATCCTTGGAGATAGGATTTTTGAACCAACCTCAGAAAATCAAATCTGAGAGAATCCTTCAACAACAGAAAAACAGCTTGATTATTAACCGAATTTTCGGTTCCAACAACTCTATTCACAGAGTTCAAACTCGTTCAGAGTTCTTAAACTCATTCAGAGTTATTCATAAAACTTTCCACGAAAGTTCATC
This sequence comes from Asparagus officinalis, assembly GCF_001876935.1. Classification (NCBI taxonomy): domain Eukaryota; kingdom Viridiplantae; phylum Streptophyta; class Magnoliopsida; order Asparagales; family Asparagaceae; genus Asparagus; species Asparagus officinalis. The sequence continues at coordinate 8,636 of NW_017973939.1, forward strand.
GTTCCCACGAGATAAAGACGGTCGGATCGTCAACGGAGAGCAAGTTCGACGCAATCAATCGAAGGAAGCACTCCATCGCTGCCAAGAAGAACCCAGTTTTAAACAAAGGGGAAAACCAAATTCGTTTTCCTCTCTTTTGTAATCAAGTTGTAACCGAGATCAAAGGAATCAAAATCACATTTTCTTTATTCTCTTCTTTGCAATTTTTCTCAAGTTGTAACCGAGATCAAAGGAATCAAAATCACATTTTCTTTATTCTCTTCTTTGCAATTACAAAAGATGGTGACTCTGCTGGGGACTAGCTTTTCCGACGATGAAGTGGTGGCTCAGTCCGACGTCCACCTCTTGGGAACGACTGTAGAAACTCTCGTCGTAGAGTTTGATCAGGCGAAATACGAGGAAGCCCTATCCTCTGGATCGCTTAGCCCCAAGGCTAAGCACGATGTCCGCAAGACCTCAAAGAAGGTCGATTCTGTTGTTGAAGTGCCGAAGAAAGCCCTCTCCTTCGGCCAGGAACTCAAACTGGCTCTGCTGGCGGAAGATCCCATCTCCGCGTCAGCAAGACATGCTTCGGGCCACAAACGGCCTCTGGAGGAGACGAGTCCTGTAAACGTCAATGACGTTGCTGCTAAGGCTTTGAAACAAGCCAAAAAGAACGCCGCTCGCCGACGGAGAAGATCCATCCGACGAGCACACTTACGAGAAAGCCGATTGTTGGCCCAACGCGAAGATCGCGTTTCTAAAAATCCAACCGAGCCTAGCGTTCCCAAAGAAGAACGCTCACTGCGTGGCAATGAGCCCAACTACGAACCTAGGCTGATACAGCTCAAACGCGACCCTGAGTGGCGCGTTGTTCATTCAAAACGCAGCCCTCAGAAGGGAGCTGCCAAAACCAAGCGCGACCCTCGGGGGCGCGTTCCAATTAAACATGACTCTCAGGAGTCTGTTTCACAAATTAAACGCGACCCTCAGGTGCG
>NW_017973940.1:0-9600 GCF_001876935.1 Asparagus officinalis
TGCGCCAGTGGCACAGGGATGCGTACCGTGACTCTATATTTGAGCACTATATTTTATTTGGGCCTCCTGTGCCTGATCGCCCCTTACTGGAACTGCTGCTGAGCTATTATGATGAAGCCAATGACAAATTTTCTATCCCTGATTCAAAGACTAGTGGGGTGAAAAGAGTTAAATTTGATATACAATGGGTCCACAACCATACATATTTCCCAGTTAATGGAGAAGTCCCAAGTATCAATCGGGACTCAAAAAACAGAATCTGGGTGCAATACTTCGCTCCTCTTTTCAAGACTGAAGAGGGGAAGAAGTTAAAAAAAGGAACAAAGACCCATCGCAGTTACCTCGAAGGGCAACTGGAGAGGCTTGTGGAATCTACAGAACAGCAGGATATCCAAGACTTTGTTCTGCTACAAATTCTGTACCAATGCTCTTTGATATGGTGCCCCAGATGCGGGGAGGGTATCCCTAGACCTATACTCAGGTACCTGGATAGCATTGAGAGGGTCAATGGAGTTGCATGGGCCCAATTAATTTATTCAGAAATTATCAGGGGCATTGGGGTTGCTTTGAAGGGCAAGAAGAAGTCAGGGATGACACATGTCCCAGGTTGCATGACACTATTGTGTGTAAGTTCCATGTTTTACTCACTCAGCAAGTATTTTTGTTCTGATTTATGTCATGTGAGTTCTAATGTATGGTCATGTTAGTTCTAACTTATTTCATGTTAGTTCTAATTGGGGTCATGTTGGTTCTATCTGTGGACATAAGTTAGAACTAACAGAGATCATGTTAGTTCCAATTTATGCCATGTGAGTTCTAACTTTTAGCATGTTAGTTCTAGCTGCACCCATGTTTTATTTTAAATCGCTAATCATTTTAGTTCTAATTCATGCCTTGCGCGTTCTAATTTGAGTGCTTAATGTATTTGTTACAGCTTTGGTACTACGAGATGACCGGCATAAAGAAATATGCCTACGTCGACTACTCCAAACCTCCAATGACATGTTGGGCTTCAGCGGATGTGAAAGTCTCATCTATGAGGGTGAGGACAATAACATCAAAGGCTAAGGCAGCTTCAATAGCTTTTGTCCATAGGCCTATTGTGGAAGTAGGGCCTGCTCCTTCAAATATACGTGCACTTCCCGCGGTACCGAGGGGCGAAGGAGTGCATCATAAGCCTAAGGCAAAGAGGAAGGCGAATGAGGAGGAAACGAGGAAGAACTTATCAATAGGCTATGTAAGTACAATGTTAAGTCTAACTTATTTCACGTTAAATGTAAACAACATCCATGTTAGTTCTAATCCTATTTTATAATATAATCTCCAAACCATCTCAGATCATTGCAAAGCATATTGACGATTCCATTGATGATGAAGAGGTGGAGAATCTACCCATTGAGCAGCAGCTTGCTTTTTGGAGAAATTCTGCTAAATGTCTCAAACGAATACTATCTGCCACAAAGCAGAGCAAGAGTACATATTGTAAAGAATTTATGATTGAGATCAACAGGCTAAACACAATAGTTCAAAAGCTTGGAAGCCATGATGAGATTATAGACCCGGTGGTGCTAAAGGCAAATATCAAACAGAAAATTGTGGATAGGAGGAAGTTGAAGACACGGGTAACTGAGGAGGAACAGCATGGCAAATCAAGCAGAGCACATAAGGAAGGCGCCACCATGCAAGAAGCTGTACATAAGAATGTTGAAGAGGTTGCTGAGGAGCCTGTTGATGATTTTGTTGTACATGGGTGCGATGTTGATTTGGGGGTCACCACAATGGAAGGCAAAGTTGTGGATGAAGCCCCCGAGAATAAAGATGAGGAGAGTGTAGATAGAGAAGATATTATTGTAGATAATAAGATTGAGGAGGATGTAGATAAGGTGGATGAAAATGTAGATAGGGAAGTGGAGAATGCAGATAGGGTAAAGGAGCATGTTGATAACGAAGAGGGGATTGTACATAAAAAGGAGGAGATTGTAGCCCTGAAGACGAGCATGTTGGTAGAGAAGGGGAGAATGTAGAGAGCAGGGCTGAGGAGATTGTACATAAAGGGGAGGAGCCTGTTGATATGGGAGGGGAGCATGTTGGTGGAGAAGGGGGGGATGTAGATAGCAATGCTGAGGAGAATGTAGATAAGGTGGATGAAAATGTAGATAGGGAAGTGGAGAATGCAGATAGGGTAAAGGAGCATGTTGATAACGAAGAGGGGATTGTACATAAAAAGGAGGAGATTGTAGCACCTGAAGACGAGCATGTTGGTAGAGAAGGGGAGAATGTAGAGAGTAGGGCTGAGGAGATTGTACATAAAGGGGAGGAGCCTGTTGATATGGGAGGGGAGCATGTTGGTGGAGAAGGGGGGGATGTAGATAGCAATGCGGCTATGGATGTAGATACTTCACACCAGGTGGACAAGATTATAGAAGATCTGTCAAGGAATGTGCAATCGGAGACAGATGAAGCAGCTCCACCAAGGAATAAGCCCAAGGCAGGTAGTCCACCGCCGAAAAGGGAAAGCAAGAGATCTAAATGGAAGAGGACCCCTTACACAGAGGGAAAAGGAAAGAAAAAGCAAAAAGAAATGATAGATCTCATATCAAGTCCTGAATATGTACATACAGAGAAGAAAGTTTCCCATTTTTACCCCGGCAACCAATATCCCACTTGGGATGCGTTGAGGTTGAAGCCAATGTCAGCGGAGGAGAAATCTTTATTGGGCGAGCTAAATAAAGATCTTGAAAACCCTGATGATTTTGACATCCGCATACTAAATAGTTCTGGTGCCTTTGTACATAATTTTAGGATATCATCTACAGTATCAACAAGACTCGATACGGCTGAAAATAATTGCCTAACCAAATTTTGCTCCCAAAAGGTTCACAGGTAAGTTTCAATTGACCATTTATATGCTAGTTCGTCCCATTGTTAGTCCTAATTGCCGTTTTGTTATGCTTTTCAGGAGATATGCTGTCATAAGAACAGACAACAGCCATATAAACAGAGAAGAGCTGTTGTATTTGCTTCGTGGTGGCCGGCTTGATGACAAGGTTAGTTTATACATGCTTAATAATTGATAATGTCTTTCGCGTATTGTATTTTAATGTTTCATTGATGTTACAGATGGAAGAGACATTGTTGGAAACGCTTCAGCAAGAGGCATATGACAAAAAATTTGGAATCGTCTCTGTGTACTTTCTTGTAAGTACATGTCAGTTCTCAATTAACGTGTTAGTTCTATCATGAGTCATGTTAGTTCTAGTTCGCTCAATGTTAGTTCTACCATGTGTCATGTTAGTTCTACCGTTAGTCATGTTAATTCTATTTGGCACCTTGTAAGTTCTGGTTTATATCATGTTTGTTCCATCATCCATCGTGCGTAATCCTGAATTCTCCCCTTTTAAGTTCAACCCATACATTACTTTGTTTGCAGCACTCACTCTATGGCGTCGGGACGGAACAGTACGAGCTATTTTTGAACTATATTGAAAAATATACCGCTGTCCGTATACAACACCTGTTGATCCCCTTGGTCAGGAACGATCACTGGCATCTTGTTCTGGTTGACCTGAAAGGAAAGATCGTCAACCACTACAGTTCAGCTGGCCACGAAGCTTGGATGGAGCCTGTTAATAAAATCATAAACTTTTTTGATGAACAGCATGTTGATTTTGTTGAGGCAAATGTGGAAATAACACGAGAACAGCTGGATCTATCACTGGAGAAGCGAGAACTTACAACAACTAAGTTGGAACGAACAAAGACGCTAGATCCAATACTTAAGCTCTAACTAGCGCTAGCCGGCTATAGAACTAACATGAGTGCCCTTAGACTTAACACGGAAGATGATAGAACTAACAACATCTAAGCAAGAACTAACAAAACCAGTAAAACAAATGACTTAGGCTCCCGTATGGATTCCATGGTGTTTTTTGAGCTAAATCGTCTTCAACCCAAAACATTATCACTTTTCCTAAACACCTAAAATAAGTTTTAATTTTGGTGTTTTGGTTTTGAGTCTGAGGAGGTGTTAATACAATATCTAGCATAATATATTAAATGTAATGCATATAGAGTTGACATGTTAATGTAATATCTAACATAATTTATTGGTAAAATATGTTAATGTAAAGATAATATATTCACAACACCTATTTATATATATCATAAATTACTAATATATTATTAAATTACTATTAATAATCTCAGCCCTATTAAAGACCATAGTATATTACATAATATTAGAATATTTATAACACATTAATTTATTAGTAACATACCAGTCATAAAATAATATTAACATTATTAAAAATATTATATTATATGAATGATTATATTATAATGACAATAGTATAATATTATGTTATATTAATAATAAAATAAGGTTATTTTAAAAATATAATATAATATATAACCGTAACAATTTGATATACCAAAATTATTAAATTATTTAACTATTTGAAAATAATATGTAATAATTATAAGATGACATAACTCATTAAGTACAATAGACCCAACACTTAAACTAGAACTTAAAGTTATATGGAGGTGGAAATAACACGAGAACAGCTGGATCTATCACTGGAGAAGCGAGAACTTACAACAACTAAGTTGGAACGAACAAAGACGCTAGATCCAATACTTAAGCTCTAACTAGCGCTAGCCGGCTATAGAACTAACATGAGTGCCCTTAGACTTAACACGGAAGATGATAGAACTAACAACATCTAAGCAAGAACTAACAAAACCAGTAAAACAAATGACTTAGGCTCCCGTATGGATTCCATGGTGTTTTTTGAGCTAAATCGTCTTCAACCCAAAACATTATCACTTTTCCTAAACACCTAAAATAAGTTTTAATTTTGGTGTTTTGGTTTTGAGTCTGAGGAGGTGTTAATACAATATCTAGCATAATATATTAAATGTAATGCATATAGAGTTGACATGTTAATGTAATATCTAACATAATTTATTGGTAAAATATGTTAATGTAAAGATAATATATTCACAACACCTATTTATATATATCATAAATTACTAATATATTATTAAATTACTATTAATAATCTCAGCCCTATTAAAGACCATAGTATATTACATAATATTAGAATATTTATAACACATTAATTTATTAGTAACATACCAGTCATAAAATAATATTAACATTATTAAAAATATTATATTATATGAATGATTATATTATAATGACAATAGTATAATATTATGTTATATTAATAATAAAATAAGGTTATTTTAAAAATATAATATAATATATAACCGTAACAATTTGATATACCAAAATTATTAAATTATTTAACTATTTGAAAATAATATGTAATAATTATAAGATGACATAACTCATTAAGTACAATAGACCCAACACTTAAACTAGAACTTAAAGTTATATGGAGGTGGAAATAACACGAGAACAGCTGGATCTATCACTGGAGAAGCGAGAACTTACAACAACTAAGTTGGAACGAACAAAGACGCTAGATCCAATACTTAAGCTCTAACTAGCGCTAGCCGGCTATAGAACTAACATGAGTGCCCTTAGACTTAACACGGAAGATGATAGAACTAACAACATCTAAGCAAGAACTAACAAAACCAGTAAAACAAATGACTTAGGCTCCCGTATGGATTCCATGGTGTTTTTTGAGCTAAATCGTCTTCAACCCAAAACATTATCACTTTTCCTAAACACCTAAAATAAGTTTTAATTTTGGTGTTTTGGTTTTGAGTCTGAGGAGGTGTTAATACAATATCTAGCATAATATATTAAATGTAATGCATATAGAGTTGACATGTTAATGTAATATCTAACATAATTTATTGGTAAAATATGTTAATGTAAAGATAATATATTCACAACACCTATTTATATATATCATAAATTACTAATATATTATTAAATTACTATTAATAATCTCAGCCCTATTAAAGACCATAGTATATTACATAATATTAGAATATTTATAACACATTAATTTATTAGTAACATACCAGTCATAAAATAATATTAACATTATTAAAAATATTATATTATATGAATGATTATATTATAATGACAATAGTATAATATTATGTTATATTAATAATAAAATAAGGTTATTTTAAAAATATAATATAATATATAACCGTAACAATTTGATATACCAAAATTATTAAATTATTTAACTATTTGAAAATAATATGTAATAATTATAAGATGACATAACTCATTAAGTACAATAGACCCAACACTTAAACTAGAACTTAAAGTTATATGGAGGTGGAAATAACACGAGAACAGCTGGATCTATCACTGGAGAAGCGAGAACTTACAACAACTAAGTTGGAACGAACAAAGACGCTAGATCCAATACTTAAGCTCTAACTAGCGCTAGCCGGCTATAGAACTAACATGAGTGCCCTTAGACTTAACACGGAAGATGATAGAACTAACAACATCTAAGCAAGAACTAACAAAACCAGTAAAACAAATGACTTAGGCTCCCGTATGGATTCCATGGTGTTTTTTGAGCTAAATCGTCTTCAACCCAAAACATTATCACTTTTCCTAAACACCTAAAATAAGTTTTAATTTTGGTGTTTTGGTTTTGAGTCTGAGGAGGTGTTAATACAATATCTAGCATAATATATTAAATGTAATGCATATAGAGTTGACATGTTAATGTAATATCTAACATAATTTATTGGTAAAATATGTTAATGTAAAGATAATATATTCACAATAACTATTTACATATATATCATAAATTACTAATATATTATTAAATTACTATTAATAATCTCAGCCCTATTAAAGACCATAGTATATTACATAATATTAGAATATTTATAACAGATTAATCTATTAGTAACACACGAGTCATAACATAATATTAACATTATTGATAATATTATATTATATGAATGAGAGTATAATATTATATTATATTGACAATAGTATAATATTATGTTATATTAATAATAAAATAAGGTTATTTTAAAAATATCACTTTAATATATAACCATAACAATTTGATATACCAAAATATTTAAATTATTTACGAACTTGCCCATCTGAAAGGACTAACATGGGTTACCGCGCCCCCTCCCTACTCAAGTACCCTTTCTCACTCTCTCTCTCTCTCTCTTCCACCGCTTAGGAGCCAAAACTCTCCAACTTCCAATTTTCTCGACGGATTTCAACAGTGGTAAGGATATCGCCGGAAAAATGTCGTCCGCGGAAGTAGAATCCGTTAACGATTCCGAAGTCGCTCATTGCGCCGATTCGAAGGGAAAAGATGGTTCATCTGGGATTGGCAGCGCGGAGGAAGCCACTCAAACCCTCTTGGTCATGCAAAGGCAGGCAGTCGAAACGCGAGACCGGGAAAGAAAAAGGGCAGAGGTTGGACGTACCAGCGAACCGTCCCCAAAAAAGCAGTATGTGCTAGGTTTTATTCACTATTTTGAGACCTGACGTAATTTGCCCTAATTTCAATTAGAACTAAACAGTGATAGGTTCAAGCACAGCCCACGTTGGTTCTAGTTTGAGTCAATGTTAGTTATAGATTGAGTTCATGTTAGTTTTATAACAGCCCGCGTTAGTTCTATTAGATGACGTTAGTGTTAGGTCTAATTTTAGTGGGCGTTAGTTCTAATTTAACTTGAAAATTTTATTTCTTTACAGGAAAAAGCTTGCTGGAACTGAATCAGATGAAAAAATAAGGCTAAATGCCAACTTCGGGGCGTATTGGAAATTCATGAAGCGGATTGCCCCGAAGATGCGCCAGTGGCACAGGGATGCGTACCGTGGCTCTATATTTGAGCACTATATTTTATTTGGGCCTCCTGCGCCTGATCGCCCCTTACTGGAACTGCTGCTGAGCTATTATGATGAAGCCAATGGCGAATTTTCTATCCCTGATTCAAAGACTGGTGGGGTAAAAAGAGTTATATTTGATATACAATGGGTCCACAACCATACATATTTCCCAGTTAATGGAGAAGTCCCAAGTATCAATCGGGACTCAAAAAACAGAATCTGGGTGCAATACTTCGCTCCTCTTTTCAAGACTGAAGAGGGGAAGAAGTTAAAAAAAGGAACAAAGACCCATCGCAGTTACCTCGAAGGGCAACTGGAGAGGCTTGTGGAATCTACAGAACAGCAGGATATCCAAGACTTTGTTCTGCTGCAAATTCTGTACCAATGCTCTTTGATATGGTGCCCCAGATGCGGGGAGGGTATCCCTAGACCTATACTCAGGTACCTGGATAGCATTGAGAGGGTCAATGGAGTTGCATGGGCCCAATTAATTTATTCAGAAATTATCAGGGGCATTGGGGTTGCTTTGAAGGGCAAGAAGAAGTCAGGGATGACACATGTCCCAGGTTGCATGACACTATTGTGTGTAAGTTCCATGTTTTACTCACTCAGCAAGTATTTTTGTTCTGATTTATGTCATGTGAGTTCTAATGTATGGTCATGTTAGTTCTAGTTTTTTCCATGTTAGTTCTAACTTATTTCATGTTAGTTCTAATTTGGGTCATGTTGGTTCTATCTGTGGACATAAGTTAGAACTAACAGAGATCATGTTAGTTCCAATTTATGCCATGTGAGTTCTAACTTTTAGCATGTTAGTTCTAGCTGCACCCATGTTTTATTTACTTCGCTAATCATTTTAGTTCTAATTTATGCCTTGCTAGTTCTAATTTGAGTGCTTAATGTATTTGTTACAGCTTTGGTACTACGAGATGACCGGCATAAAGAAATATGCCTACGTCGACTACTCCAAACCTCTAATGACATGTTGGGCTTCAGCGGATGTGAAAGTCTCATCTCTGAGGGTGAGGACAATAACATCAAAGGCTAAGGCAGCTTCAATAGCTTTTGTCCATAGGCCTATTGTGGAAGTAGGGCCTGCTCCTTCAAATATACGTGCACTTCCCGCGGTACCGAGGGGCGAAGGAGTGCATCATAAGCCTAAGGCAAAGAGGAAGGCGAATGAGGAGGAAACGAGGAAGAACTTATCAATAGGCTATGTAAGTACAATGTTAAGTCTAACTTATTTCACGTTAAATGTAAACAACATCCATGTTAGTTCTAATCCTATTTTATAATATAATCTCTAAACAATCTCAGATCATTGCAAAGCATATTGACGATGCCATTGATGATGAAGAGGTGGAGAATCTACCCATTGAGCAGCAGCTTGCTTTTTGGAGAAATTCTGCTAAATGTCTCAAACGAATACTATCTGCCACAAAGCAGAGCAAGAGTACATATTGTAAAGAATTTATGATTGAGATCAACAGGCTAAACACAATAGTTCAAAAGCTTGGAAGCCATGATGAGGTTATAGACCCGGTGGTGCTAAAGGCAAATATCAAACAGAAAATTATAGATAGGAGGAAGTTGAAGCCACGGGTAACTGAGGAGGAACAACATGGCAAATCAAGCAGAGCACATAAGGAAGGCGCCACCATGCAAGAAGCTGTACATAGCCATGTTGAAAGAAGGTTGCCTGAGGAGCCTGTGATGATTTTGCCTTGTACATGGGTGCGATGTTGATTTGGGGGTGCGCTAACAATGGAAGAAAGTTGTGGTTTGAAGCC
>NW_017973941.1:0-1529 GCF_001876935.1 Asparagus officinalis
CGGATACGGAGACCCTCTGCGGAGCGGTCTTGGGACAACTGCACGCTGATAATACTGCCCTGATTAGTCTGGTGCGCGGGCAGTGAGATTTGGTTTCTCGGGCATATCTCTTCTGAGACTCGTTCATACCCCCAGCCCGATAGTACAACTCATCGATCAGATGACCGGAGCAACCTATCGTGTGTTGACATGACTCCCCTGGTATAACGTTGTCATCGTCAGATGAATACGTTTCTTTCAGGAGATTTGCCGCTTTATTAGCATTCTTAAGAGTCACATGTTTAGAACTACACTTTTGGGAGCGCAGGATCTCAACAGGCTCTTGGTTTTGGATAAACACCCCCAGGCGGGTAGAAATTGGAGTTTTCCCTTTATGAGAAGGCTTGAAATTGTTACGAGGGCGTGTGCGACCCCCAGCTCGACGAATCGCTCGGGGTTCAGTCACCGGACCCAAGCATTCTTCGATCAGAACTTTGCCTCGATCCTCGTGCAAAGGACCCAGGCGATCGACTATCCTCACCTTGAAATGGGACAAGTCCACACTGTCCCGGTGCTCCGTCGGAGGTGCGGAACTCACAGGGATCGACGAAACAGATGCAGAACATCTTCTGCCTTGACTCTGGCGCGGGTCAGATTAAAGTGACCGACGGGTTGGAGGCTCGGATTCAAGTGACCCGCAAAGTGGAGGGTCGGATTTGGGTGACCCGCAAAGTGGAGGGTCGGACCCAAGTGACCCGCGATTTGGAGGGTCGGATTTGGGCGACCTACAGATTGGCGGGTCGGATTTGGGTGACCTGCAGATTGGCGTGTCGGATTTGAGTGACCCACGATTTGGCGGGTCGGATTTGGGCGACCTGCAGATTGGCGGGTCGGATTTGGGTGACCTGCAGATTGGCGGGTCGGATTTGAGTGACCCGCAATTTGGCGGGTCGGATTTGAGTGACCCACGATTTGGCGGGTCGGATTTGGGCGACCTGCAAATTGGCGGGTCGGATTTGGGTGACCTGCAGATTGGCGGGTCGGATTTTGGTGACCTGCAGATTGGCGGGTCGAATTTTGGTGACCTGCAGATTGACGGGTCGGATTTGAGTGACCCGCGGACCGGCGGGTCGGATTTGAGTGACCCGCGATTCGGCGGGTCGGATTCGAGTGACCCGCAGACCGGCGGGTCGGATTTGAGTGACCCGCATTTTTCGATTTTTTCGGACGTCGTCTTGGACTTTGGCCTCCAAACTTTATGCAGTTTTGGTGGCTTCTTTTCCACTTCTTCCCTCTGCAATCTTTTGACCTCTTGCGCAAGAATTCGCGCGCGCAAGCAGTACGCGACGCTTTTTGATCCGCTCTTCAAGAGTTGAACGGGTCCTTTTGACTTGTACCCATTCACTTGTTGGTGATTTGGAGGAGAGGGCATTTGTCCGCTGTTGGGGCGCTTGACGTTGCCTAATTTTCAGATCCGCCTCATAACGGATCCCGTCAATTGACTCCAAGGCTCTAGCGAGTTGGCGCGCACAACGTTGGCGCTGCCTTTG
>NW_017973941.1:6784-9341 GCF_001876935.1 Asparagus officinalis
GATACTCCGATAAGTATAAGAGTATAAACTGCTTCTTACTCCGATAAGTATAAGAGTATAAACTGCTTCTTACTCCGATAAGTATAAGAGTATAAACTGCTTCTTACGACTCCAAAGAGTATATGAGTATAAACTGTTTCTCATTCCTCCTACCGGTATAAGAGGTTAAACTGCTCCCTGATACTCCAATAGGTATATGAGTCTAAACTATTTCCTACCATTGACGGGAAGTTCCTGGAGGATATTACGCTAATATTCTTAAGGATAACCCGGTCGGATAACAAAGTCAAGCCCAGTTCCAAGAGAGAAGCTGGGGGTGGATAATCCAATGCATCGGGAAGTTCCCGGAAGAATACCACATGGGTATTCTTAGGGATAACCCAATCATTGAAGAATTGACAAATAAGAAATCTACATTCAAACTCTGAATGTCAGAATGTTTCTTATGAGTTGTTTCCTGAGATGAGATCTAATCCTCTGATGGGTTAATCTTTCCTCACCAAACCGTCCACTGATCAAATTAAACGACAGTGAATCCACCAACATTTCCATCTGCCCGTCGTTGGCATTTCGCAGGCTTAACGTGCTAGGTCCTAAACACCTAGCCTTAAAGTCCCCCTTTGAGTGATAATACGAGTTGGCACTGTTTTCGGTGAAAGTCGCTGTTTTCATTGCTTTTGGATCTGTTACAACTTCAATCGTTACAACATGTGGTCGCCAGTCTGTTTGCGGAAAAAGTTGCTGTATTCATTGCTGCATTCATTACAACTTCAATCATTACAATGAAACAAAAAGATAGCCTTTTTATAAGACCTTTACACAATGAAAACAAAAGAAATACAACTCTTTTCAAACAAACGCAAGATCTGTTCATCATCTCTTGCTTGCGTGGGTCTTTTGCCTGTGACGGGGATGTTGATATCCGTGGACCACCGGGGCACTCAGATCTGATCCGGATAAATCGGACAGAGCTTCGTCTATCCGCGGAGGGATATAGAAGCAGAGCTTCGTCGTCATTGTAACGATTGCAGTTAAGGGGAATGCAGCAATAAATAAAGCGGCTTTTTCAGCAAACACTTTTTTGCTGCAGAAGGCTCGGGCACTCCTCACTCCGGCAGGGCTTCGCCTAGGCTCTCTCCAAGAAATCCTCCAAGGCCACCAAAGAAATCAAGAGCTAAATCAGGAGCCCCTTGAAATGAAGGCCTAAGGGGCCTATTTATAGGAAACCAAGAGGGGGGGGGTGGTAAAAGGTGAGGACACCCCTTGGGGTGTCTCGGCCTAGCCGAGACACCCCCTGGTCTTGGTTTTGCCAAGACACCCCTCGGGTGTTTCGAGCTTGCCGAGACACCCCCGGGTGCCTCAGTTCAGTCCGAGGTTCTTCCGGGTGTGTTTGCCGTTGATTCGTCGTCCCAACTCGGATTTAATTGATTTCGGATGCGTTGGAATTCTGACGAAGAGCTCTGTCAGCCCCCATGGTTGAATTATCAGTGGGGTGAACGGGACACAGACTCATGTGGATCGGATAGTGACGTTCATCGTCGTTCTTTAACACTGAACCGTTCGTGGAGACCTATAGGCAATTTTCGATGCCTACAGATACCCCCTCCAAAGCGTTCCGGACTCGTTTCTTTTATAGAAGAGGCTGGAATACTTTGGATGTGATTGGTCTAGCCTTCAGTCGGCGTAAGGACCTGTAGTTAGCTTCAACTCTTGGCACTCTTGTGAACCGGGTAGTGACGTTCATCGTCATTCCCTAACACTGAGCTGTTCGTGGGGACCTATCGGCAATTTTTTGATGCCTACAGATACCCCCTCCAAAGCGTTCCGGCCTCGTTTCTTTTATAGAAGAGACCGGAATGCTTTGGATATGATTGGTCCGACCTTCAGTCGGCATAAGGGACCTGTGGTTAGCTTTAACTCTCGGCTCCTTCGATTTTCGGTTTATCCGATGCTTTGACGAATAACCGAAGTTTTTTCCGGCGCTGCGTTTATCGCCTGGCCGTCCTTGACCTAGGGTTACGCGTTGACCGGCGTGGACCCTTAGGGTTTCGAATCGCCAAACGTTAACTTTTGTTGCAACGCGTTGACTGGCGTTGACCTAGGGTTACGCGTTGACCGGCGTGGACCCTTAGGGTTTCGAATCGTCGAACGTTGACTTTTGTCGCAACGCGTTGACTGGCGTTGACCTAGGGTTACGCGTTGACCGGCGTTGACCCTTAGGGTTTTGAATCGTCAAACATTGACTTGTGTTGCAACGCGTTGATTGGCGTTGACCTAGGGTTACGCGTTGACCGGCGTGGACCCTTAGGGTTTCGAATCGTCGAACGTTGCCTTTTGTTGCAACGTGTTGACTGGCGTTGACCTAGGGTTACGCGTTGACCGGCGTTGACCCTTAGGGTTTTGAATCGTCAAACGTTGACTTTGGTCGCAACGCGTTGATTGGCGTTGACCTAGGGTTACGCGTTGGCCGGCGTTGACTCTAGGGTTTCGGATCGTCGAACGTTGACTTTTGTTGCAACGCGTTGACTGGCGTTGACCTAGGGTTACGCGTTGACCG
>NW_017973942.1:0-1895 GCF_001876935.1 Asparagus officinalis
ACTGGCGACCACAGTGGGAGCCAGCGGCCTCGCTGCCGAGGCCGCAGTGTCGCAACCGATCAAGATCGTTATTAATGAAGAGATCGAATACGAGTTCGATCAGGCGAAGTTTGAGGAGTATTTGTCATCCTCATCTGCGAAATCTTCCTCTTCTCGTAAATATAGGAAGATTTCGTCTTCTAAGAAAACTTTCAAGTCTGCAATTCCAACGGAGACCGCAGGCGAAGATTCCTGCCCGACTGCTGCTAAGGAATCTCCTTGCGACATCCCTGCTCAAAACGACTCTACACCCGTTACGGAGTCGTTGATCAATAGCTCACCGGTGCTGACGAAGAGAGCTCGTCAGAGACAGCGCCAGCACCATGCTCGTCAATTGGCTAAGGTCATGCAACAAACCGACGGGGTCCATTACTATGCGGACCTAGGGTCGAGGAAACAGAAAATGACTCAGTTGCCTCAACGGCAAAATAATCATATTTCTGCACAGCTTACGACGGAGGAGTGGACCCTCGTCAAAAGGGCTCGCTCAACCCTTAAGGAACGAATACAAAGGCGTCAGGTGAAGGCCGCCCGTGCCCGCGCTCATCGTCAACAAAAACAAGGAATCAAGAAGGAGTTGGTGTCTGAAAAATCACCAAAGAATCGTAGAGTTTGGATTCCAAAGGCCACGCAAACATCCGTTCTGGGCCCATCTACTGCATCACCAGTGAAACCCTGGGTTAGCCCAGATTTATCCAGATTTAAGATCACAATAGCAGATCGCCTCGGTCCTTCGGTGGACGATCGAGGCAAAACTCCAATCAAAGAACAATCAGATCCTGTAAATAAACCCTTAGTGGTTTCATATACAGGGGGTCGTAAACACCCTCCCGTCAGAACTGCATCAGTCCAGAACGAGAGAATACCAGTTCACTCTCGTTTAGGACCTATGAAGACTCCATGCCCGCAAGGGGGTGGATTTAAGAATTCAACATTGGATCGCCCAGAGGCGACAACTAGTCTTCCTGTGCATGTTAACAAGGTTCAAAAGCAAAAGATGGGTTGCTCAAATCACAATAATGATGAGCTGTACTATCAAAACAATAATCCAAGAAAAAGAATTATCAGAGAAGATGACTCTCACTGCGCCTGCGAGAGGCTCATTAAGACAGTATTGACAGAATGCGGTTGCTCCGAAACTAGGCCAACAAGAGTCTCCGTATTTCAAAGACTTTCCACCGAAGCGTCAAAACCTAAAATGAGGCGTTTCAACAAGAAGAAATCGGCAATCCAACAAGATGAGTTCCCTGAGGTCACTATTAACATGACCAACAAAGGAAAGCAACGGTCAGTTAACCACGACCCTGATTTCTCTCCGGGAGGGAGAGTTGAGCGGGGTCTTTCTCAGAGAATGTCGCGGTTACAAAGAAGAGCCAACCTACGTCGAGATTACAAGAGAATGCACGAGGGGTTATCTTCAGACGAAGAATTGTCAGACACTTGTTCTGCTGTCGCTTCAGACGATACCAAGTTGAGCGGGGTTTATCTCAAAGGATGTCACGGTTACAAAGAAGAGCCAACCGACGTCGAGACTACAAGAGAATGCACGAGGGGTTATCTTCAGAGGAGGAACTGTCAGATACTTATTCTACTGTTGCGTCGGACGATACCACGTCCAGTGTTGGGCGAGTTAGAGAATCATTCGCAATCACGCCAGATCAATTGGCTCAAATACTGCAGGAAGCGTTAGCTAAACAACGCGAGGAAATTAGAGCTGAAATCAAAACCGAGATGGAGTTAACAATGCAGCAGATGTGAGATTTGCAAGCGCAACAACATCAACCAAAATCGAGCCAAAAGGCAGAATCCAGCTAGCGTAACGTTATACCTGTACGTATAGCTGAGGTGGATAATGA
>NW_017973942.1:8220-9496 GCF_001876935.1 Asparagus officinalis
TAGTGAGATGAGATCCAGATCTGTAAACAGTTAATCTTTCCTCACAAAATCCCTCATCGATCAAATTGATTGACGAAGAGTACACCGAAATTCGTCATGGATTAAAATCATTCCAACCCCCATTATGTCTAAGCCTTTAACACTCCCACGGACTATTTGGTCAAACCTTTAAATAGTTAGGACCAAAGCTAAAATCCCCTCTCGATTCCTTCAATGAACGAGAGGCCCACAAATCGAGCGATCAAACCTTCCTACAGTTAGGATCGTCTCAAAACTCTCACTTGGTCAAACCTGACCAAAGCCAAAATCCCTTCTCGATTCCTTCAATGAACGAGAGGCCCACAAATCGAGCGATCAAACTTTCATACAGTTAAGATCGTCTTAAAACTCTCACTTGGTCAAACCTTACTACAGTTAGGACCACAAACAAAATCTCCTTTCGATTCATTTTGTGAACGAAAGATCCACTTTTGAATTGAATAATCAAACCTTATGACAGTTAGGATTATTCAAACCAGTCCAGATTCTTTAAGTGGAGATCCCACTTCGAGTTTTTGGGTTTATCTCTACCAACAAACAAGAGACCAGGAGATAGAATATAAAATTCTTCCTCTCCGATTTTGGGTTTATCTCTACCAACAAACAAGAGACTAGGAGATAGAATATAAAATTCTTCCTCTCCGATTTTGGGTTTATCTCTACCAACAAACAAGAGACCAGGAGATGGAATATGAAATTATTCCTATCCGATTCTAGGGTTTATCTCTACCAACAAACAAGAGATTGAAAGATAGAATACCCAATTCTTTCTTTATAATTTTGGGTTCATTTTCCTGCATAGGAAACACAACCTATTTATATTTCAAAAGCCATGCTATTCACGCATGGGGGACGTTATCTCAATCCCTTATTAGAGATAAGCCTACATCTAACACATGTAGCCTACATATTCAACATTATAGTTCAAAGTCTAAAAGAGTTTAATTCTTTTAGCGCAACGTTATATGTGAAACGGACCTAGATAATTCACATACTAGCCCGACTCAAACGGTAGTCGGTAAAGGCATATCAAATCCGTTGATGGCTAAGAATTTGCCAAAAATTCTATAAGTATTATGGTTATTTATTCTAAACAAGAATGAGTAATCATAATAAAATTTCAATGAGCAAAGAGTTCACTATATTTACCAAAAGCATTCAAACAAATCTACAAAAATATATGTTCTCCAATTACAAGAATTTATATTGACGAATCTGATCTTCAACCTGCGAAAGC
>NW_017973943.1:0-9491 GCF_001876935.1 Asparagus officinalis
TTTCGATTTGACAGCTACAGCTGTTTATAAATGGACCAGTGAGGTCAAATCAAAAAGTTATTCGATTTTCTTTTTTTTCTTACTTGATTTCTAAACAGGGCTACTGTTCATCTTCTCCAGCGCTTCAACGGAGGAAAGGATCCGTTCCTAAATACTTCGCTCATCTTCGTCTTCTTCGCCACAATTGCCATGGGGCCTAAGAAGAAAATGGCGTCCAAATCGAAGATCGCCGAAGCTCAGGGTGCTTCTTCGGCTAGAGCCTCCGGGGATGATCAAGTTCTCACGCCTTCGCCGTTGGTTTCTTCAACTAATGGTAAGATTGAACCATTGGGAGGGGATTTAATAGATCTCCTGTCTCTGATCCTTGATTGACGATCTACATTTAAGCTCAAAAGATAATTCTGGGCTGGTAATCAATTCCAATAAAACGTATGGCTAGTTCCATCGTTCATAAAATTTCAACGCAGGTTTAGATCCTGCGTTTAAAATCTTGGAGGTAGGTTGAGACCCCGCGTTCAAGACTCCGAACGCAGGTCTAAATCTTACGTTCAAGATTTTAGAGTTTAGAATTTCGGATGCAGGTTGAGACCCTGCGTTCAAGACCCCGAACGCAGGTTTGAACCTTGTATTCTTGAGTTAGACTTCTTATGACTAATTTTTCTATTTGCAGTATGCTACTCCAAAGAGCCTCTTTCTTTCAACCACTACTTCGGTCATGCGGGAGGTGCGGAGAAGAATACAATCTTCAGCTTCGCCTTTGAATATCCAGTGTTTCAGAACACCCACAAAGAACGGTCGAAGCTCATCACTCAAGCCTTTCCTGAGACTCTCAGGTCTTTGGTTACAAATGCCAAATTCGAAACCGCAGAGCGTGAGTAATTCGCGTCCTGCAACTGAGATAGTAGTCTCAGCCCCTGGGGGTAATGCTAATGAGGTTGCTAAAGAGGCTAATGCATCTGCATAAGCATTCTGAGCTCGCGGGATGTACTCAATAAAGAAGCCCTCGAACTTCTTAGCTTGCTCTAGCACTGCGAAGTAGTACGGGATCAAGTCTTCATGGCGTACTTCATATTCCCCCCGG
This sequence comes from Asparagus officinalis, assembly GCF_001876935.1. Lineage (NCBI taxonomy): Eukaryota > Viridiplantae > Streptophyta > Magnoliopsida > Asparagales > Asparagaceae > Asparagus > Asparagus officinalis. Next base: position 1,082 of record NW_017973943.1, read on the forward strand.
ATTTGATTGACGATGAGCTGGGAGTCACCGTAAGCTTCAAGGCGCTGAACATTAAGTCCCTCAGCAAATTGCATTCCTAATAATAGGGCATTATATTCGGCTACATTGTTGGTGCAGGGTTTGATTAGGGAAAATCCTCTTGGTATTATGTGACCATTCGGGGAGACGAGCACTACCCCCACTCCTGCAGTAATTGCTCCATGAGGATTCGCTCTGGATGCCCCGTCGAAGAACAACTTCCACACCTGCGTGGTTTCTTGAGTAACGCAAGTTTCAGCAACTTCATCTGGCAATTCTTCATACAACTTTGATGTTCCCGTCACTGGATGATCGGCTAAGAAGTCTGCCAATGCTTGACCCTTGACTGCCTTTTGCGGCATGAATTGCATATCATATTGTGACAGGAGGATGGCCCATTTTGCAAGCCGGCAATTTAGAGATGATGGTTTGGTCATCAGAACTCTTAAGGGATTCACCTTAGAAATGACATGAATTGTCTGTCCAACTAGGTAATGTCGCATCTTCTGAACTGCGAATACCAAGGCGAGACATTCTTTTTCGACTGGATTGTACCGGTGTTCGGCTCCCATCATAGTCCTGCTTAAATAGTAGATGGCCTGCTCCTGCCCTTGATCGTTATTCTGTGCTAACAAAGCACCAAGAGAGTGTTCCATGGCTCTTACATACAACAGGAATGGTTTCCCTGATATTGGAGCCACGAGAACAGGCGGTTGAGTGAGATATCTCTTAATCTCCTCGAATGCTTTTTGACATTCTCCATCCCAAACAAAGGATATTCCTTTCTTCATGAGTTTAGAGAAAGGTTGGCAACGCCCTGAAAGATTTGATATGAACCTTCGAATGTAGGCCAGTCTGCCTTGCAAACCTCTGAGCTCTTTGAGATTCTTTGGAGGTGGCATGTCTTGGATGGCACGCACTTTCTCTGGATCAAGAGAAATTCCCTTGGAAGTAACGATAAATCCCAGGAATTTTCCACTTGAAACTCCGAGGAACGATTTTGTCGGGTTCATCTTCAGCTGATGTGCTCGCATGATTTCGAACATTGTCTTCAGATCTGCAAGATGATCGTCTTTACATTGACTCTTTACTGCTATGTCATCAACGTAGCACTCGATCTTCTTTCGTAGATGTTCGTGAAAGATCGTGTTCATTGCACGTTGATAAGTTGCACCTGCATTTTTCAGGCCGAAGGGCATCACTGTGTAGCAATACACCCCCAGCGGTGTTCTAAAGGCAGTATGCTTTTCGTCATCTGGGTGCATCTTGATTTGATTATACCCAGAGAATCCGTCCATAAAAGACATCCTTTCGTATCCGCAAGTGTTGTCGATCATGACATCAGTAATAGGAAGAGGAAACTCGTCTTTTGGACAAGCTGCGTTAAGATCGCGGAAATCAATGCATATCCGGACCTTACCGTTTTTCTTGGGAACTGGAACAATGTTGGCTACCCAGTCTGGGTGTTGTTCTTCCCTGACAAAACCTGAGTCTATAAGCTTTTTAACTTCTGACTCGATTGATTCCATGATCTCTGGACGAAACCTGCGTTGTTGTTGTTTAACGGGTTTTACATCCGGATCGATGTTGAGACGATGCATAGCGACCTTTGGGTCAAGGCCGGGCATATCCTCATAATTCCAGGCGAAGACATCTATATACTCTCGGATGAGAGATATAAGATTCTCTTTTTCGGATGATGATAAGTCTTCCGCGATAAAGATAGGTTTGGGGTTGGATTCGTCTCCTATGTTGATCTGGATCACTTTATCTTCAGTGGGTGGTTCGCGTTGTTCAAAACACATGTCCCATAAGATGTTGAGGCGTTTGATCCAAGGATCGTCGGTGAATTCGATTAATTCTTCATCACCCCCTGCGTCTTCATCCGGATGACTGGTTGAAGTCATGTTTACAGTCAGACTCTTAAAGAAGGGTCCAACACTGACGTCAGATTCACAGGAAGATATTCTGGATGAATGATCTTGGCCCAGATAATTACTGATTTCATCTTCTGAGGCGGAGGGAGTTGTGACATAACCTAAACCACTTCTGGTTTTGTGGTAATAATCTTGAGGTTTTCCTTCAGGGGCTAGAGACATTCGGACTGGGGTTCGTCTACCTTTCCCGAAATTCAGACCCTGTTTTTCATTAAAATTATACCCCATTCGTTTCATCAATTGGATGGAATTGGGTTCGTGATAATGAAACTGAGGAACTCCATCGTCTTCCTCTGAACTTCCTCGCTTAAGTTGTTCGGGTTTGACTCTGCCGAACTGGATCGGCTTCTGCCCTTTCCTTTTGGACGGGACTTTGTAGAAAGCCTTTTGTGCGTCTTCCACTTCTTCATTGGAAGCGAAAGATGACTTGATTGGCATTGTTAGACATGCCTCTGTGCACAATGCGTGCCATGAGTGGGTACCTGCATCACGATCATTTACTATTTGTCCAACTTTAAAGGATTCATCAGACAAGTACGCCAAAATAAAATCTTCATTAATGCACCATTCGCCCTCACTCGGTACATTATTATTGTTCTCGACTGAACCAATTACATCAAAGTTTAACTCCCATGGACAATTCCCTTGCGGATCTGGCTCGACATCAGCTTCATTGCCACTGTCAACATCTTCTTTCTCCTGAGATTCCAAGTAGAAAACAGAGTCGGTGTGAAAGTTTTCTACCCCTCGGAAAGGATATTTTTCCGCAATCAGGGTTCGAACTTCTCCCTCATCATTAGCATATTTCATGACCTGATGTAGGGTAGACGGGACAATGCGGTTTGCATGTATCCATGGTCGTCCTAGCAAAAGATTGTAGGACGTGTCCGCATCTATGATGTAGCATGCTACTTCAGACTTAAGATCTCCGATCTGGCACCTGAGTTTGATCTTCCCTAGGGGTCGAGTACTGTTGGCGTTGAAACCAAAGATAGTGGTCTGGGTAGTGTGCAACCGATGCATAGGAATCCCTAAAACCTGCATGACCCTGTAAGGCATAATGCTGAGTGCGGAGCCCGGGTCAACCTGGACACGACTGATTTCAGAAGATCCGATATACCCTGTGTAGTACAGTGGTCGGTCATGTTCGTGTTTGACCTGCATGTCTTCTTGTGTGAATGATATGCAGGGTAGACTTCTCGCCGCTTGCAGGCATTGCAGACAAGTTTGATCATCAGAAGCTTCAGGAACTGGAATGACTTGGGTGATGAAGCTCTCTGTATTCTTCAATGCCTCAATGAGAGCTTCCTTGGTGGTTTTGGACAACCTCAGGAGCTCGTATAGAGTAATCCTGGCCGGTATGTTGGCCAGTTGCGCCATGACATTGAATTGGAATGGATTGCTCGACTCCCCGTGTTCCTGGTGGAGATTCCTGTTGAACCGGAGTTCTTTTTGTTTCCCCTTATCCGCTGGCTTCTTCGGGACAGAACCTCCAGCGTCTTGGGGCTGTTCCTCGACTTCTTGAGCATTCTGGCCGTAGTCTTTCAAGTAAGTCTTTCCAGACCGAGTGCCAGGGTGATCTCCCGGATATGCTGCCAGGGCAATCCTCTCCTCTTCTGAATCTGTAAGGGTTTTGAGGTGGTCATCATTCTCAGTAACGGAGGGGCTAATCATGTTAGAAGACTTAGCCTTGCCTCCTTTCTTCTTGGACCAGGTATTCGTCCACTGTTGGTCCTCCACTAGATCAGGGTGGACCCACATGATTTCTCCTTTGGAAATTGTGAGGGGTACCAACCCCCTGTCCTTCTGATTGTGTAAGTCGGTGTTTTTCAGGTGCATCTCCCCTTTACGGACTGGGATGACACCGTCTGCAGCAGCTACAGGAGGAAAATCACCGAATTGGACCGCAATCAAGTTAGTAGATACAGTCTTCTGCTCCGGCTTCAGAGTAAGTACATTAGCATTCACCAAATTTTGCAAGATGTCCTTGAACACATAGCATTTTCTGGTAGGATGTCCCAAGAACCTGTGATAGCGACAGTAATTGGGGTCATCTATCTTCCCTGCTTCATCTGGCTTTCTGATTTCGGGGAGCTGCAATTTATTGTTCTTCCGAAGTAGTTGGAACAGAGTGTCCACATGCTCTTCTTTGAACGAATACTGCTTGGGTGCTCTTTGCTGATTGGGCGTCTTGCCTTGCTTAGTAGGCGGTGGGACTTGCGTGTAGTCAGCTGCTAAAGTCTCTTTTCCCTTAGACCGCTGGGCATTGTTCTGATTGCGTTGTTGCTGCGGTTTGGGTTGTGGCTCTTCTTCAGCTTTTATCTGAGCGACAATCTCTTCAGCTTGCTCCCCTTGTGAAACTAGTTGTCTCCAAGAGCGACATTCTGCTACTCCCATCTGGGCGAGGAGCTGAGTCTGCAGGTTGTGCCTGCAAGTTTCAACTAGAGTTGATTGGGTCATACCTGATGGGCATCGCAATGCCATGCTACGGAACCTTTCCACATAGGCTTTAATAGATTCTCCCTTCTTTTGCTTTGTGGCGAGAAGAGTAGGAACCGAAACCTCTGTGTCATCTTCGAAGAATCTGGCCAAGAAAAGCCTTTCCAAATCTACCCACTTCTGGATAGATCCAGCAGGCAGTTTCATAAACCATTCAAAGGCCACCCCTTTAAGAGTGCCGATGAACAAGCGCGTCAGAATGGCATCATTGGCTACCACATCTCCTGTTTGAGACTTGAAGTAGTAGATATGCTGATTTGGTGACCCTGTACCGTCGAAAGGTTGTAGCGTTGGAGCCTTAAACTTTGGTGGGTAGGGAGCCGTATCCCATTCTGCAGGGTAGGGTCGTATCACTCCTTCCTCGCGAAGCTCGCTCCTGTTGGCCATTGCGTTAAGGCGGGCTTCTAGCTCGTCTACTTTGGTTGACTGAGGATACAGTTCTTTTTCCATCTCCTTCTCATTGTCAGAAGAAGAATCTAAGTTGTGAGTCTCACGATCTGAGTGTTCGTGCACCTTCTGCTTTCCTTTTGACGTAGTCCTCCGGGAAGACTCGGGTTTTTGCCCTTTTTCAGCGAGAAATTGGACGAACATATCCTTCAATTGGAGAAGTGTCTCCTGTTGTGCCTGGAGCATGGTATGATGTTCATCCACTCTTTTAGCTATGTCCTCGGGATTCGTCGTCATGTAAACAGAAACTTTTTGTGCTCCAACAGAGCTTGAAGATTGAGATTCAGCTATTGCCGAATGTTCATCACTTGTCGTAATCCCTTGGGCTAACCTTTGGTAATTAACCGGGCGGATAGCTCCAGTCCGTGACCGGGTATGTCGATATACCCCTTCGAACTCGTCGCAAATTTCTCGAACGGTCGGGGAATGGCTTCTTTCTGATTCATCGGAACTGGGACACGGGGCTTTTCCTCTACTGGTCATGTTGATGGTAACCTGAGGGTATTCAGCTTCAGAAACTTTCTTCTTTTGACGTCGTCGTTTGGTAGGTCTTGCGACGTCAGTCAATCTGTCGAATACAGATCTGCGAGGTTCAGGAATACAACAGTGACATTCGGAAAGGACTGTTGAAATAAGCCGTTCGCAATGACATGGATGGGCTGCTCGTTGCGTTGGCTTTTCTCTGGAAAGCAACTCTCGCAAATCTGAGACCCGAGGACAGTTCTTCATCGGGGATGAAACTCCCTGTTCTTGAGTGGGTGAAATTGGTTCTTGTTGAACCTGACGGACCCTATTGCATTCGGGCGTCGAAGCGTGAGGGTCGCGTTTTGATTTATAAACACTAGGCCTTGGCCTGCGTTTAGTTGAAGGAACAGACCCTTTAGGGTCTTGTTTTGTTTGGACGCACTCTTGAGGTGCTTGTTTTCCCTTAACAGGGCTGTGCTTTGATTGGACAACGCACCACTGAGGGTCGCGTTTAAGTTGAATCACCCGAGGTTTGTAATTGGATTCATTACCTCGAAGTGTGCGTTCTGGAGTATGGACGCAATGCTTGTGCAGATCTTCGGAGACGCAATCCTTGCGTTGGACTCGGGATTGATTTTCTCGGAGGTGTGCTCGTCGGATGGACCTTCTTCGTCGTCGAGCAGCGTTTTTCTTGGCTTGTTTCAAAGCCTTAGTATCAGCAACACCGGCGTTGATTGTGCTTATCTCTGTCATAGGCCTTTTACAACCAAGTACACGCTGTGTCGACATAGGCGTGTGATCTTCGGTTTGCAGAGCGAGCTTGAGGCTTTGGCCAAAGGAGAGGACTTTCTTTGGCGTCTCAACAGCAGTTAAGACTTCTTTAGAGCTCTTACAAGCATCTCGCCTAGCCTTAGGGCTGAGCGATCCGGAAGAGAGAGCCTCCTCGTATTTGGCTTGGTCAAATTCCACGACCAAGGTTTCCACGGTTGTTCCAGTGAGGTGAACGTCGGATTGCGCCACCACCTCTTCGTCAGAGAAGCTAGTCCCCAGCGGAGTCGCCATCTTTTGTTTGTGGGAAATTTTGTAATAAAAAGAATATAAGGAAAGAATTGCGTTTGATTTTATTCTCTCTAACTGCTTAGAAAAAGAATGATTACAACTCTCTCAACTCTCGATTACAATTTGGATTCCTAGTTACAAAAGAGAAGAGAATGATCTGGATTCTCCCCTTTGTTTAATTCTGGGTTCTTCACGGTAGCGATGAGATGCCTCCCTCGAATGCTTGCGTCGAGTTTGCTTCTCGTTGACGATCCGAATATCTATACTCACTGGAACAACTGTCTTGGCCGGTTTGATAACTCTTGTCGAGTTTTGTGATTCAGAACAAGTAACAAACTCTAATGATAGAGTTGTTGGAACCGAAAATAATTCGGTTGATAAGCCAAATATCGATGGTTTAGAGATCCTCCGTTTGTTGATTTCCCAGACTGTGTAAGGAGTCAATCCTCCTTTTTCTGATTCTGGAAGATTTGATCGAAAGATCCCCCTCCGATTAATGAAAAGAAATCTCTCTTGATCTGATTATCAAAAATCCGATCTCCCCCAATCCAAAAAGAGATCTTTTACTCTGTTGAGTTTGTTGCTATTTATAGGGGGATTAGGGGTGTAACTGCCCCCATAATCCGCGCCTAAATGGGGGTTTAGTTACCCCATTAGTCGGGTGTAACAACCCACTAAAGCCACTCCTCAAATCGTGGGTGAAGAACAGCTTCGAAGTTGTTACGATCACGTTTGAATGAGTCAGAACCTTGACCTGCGTTCTGGCGGTGATTGAGCTGCGTTTGGCAGCGACTGACGGGCTGCGTTGGGCAGTGATGGATGAGTTGCGTCGGCAGCGGTTGATAAGCTGCGTTGGGCAGCGGTTGATAAGCTGCGTTGGGCAGCGGTTGATAAGCTGCGTTGGGCAGCGGTTGATAAGCTGCGTTGGGCAGCGGTTGATAAGCTGCGTTGGGCAGCGGTTGATAAGCTGCGTTGGGCAGCGGTTGATAAGCTGCGTTGGGCAGCGGTTGATAAGCTGCGTTGGGCAGCGGTTGATAAGCTGCGTTGGGCAGCGGTTGATAAGCTGCGTTGGGCAGCGGTTGATAAGCTGCGTTCGGGCTGTGCTTGGTAACGATTGGAGTTGCGTTCGAGCTGTTGATTAGATTTCTCTGTCTTTATATATGGATGACACCAAAGGCCAGTAAAGAAGGTCTTATTCAGGCCATTTGTGACAATTGAGGCATCTCAATAACGCTTTATCAACTGCAGGTCATGATCTCCACTGAGTGTGTCGAATATCATTACACTGCTCATCAGCACCTCTAATGGTTGCTAACATGATATCAGTCATGTTGTTGTCGAAGAAGCTGCATTCGTGTTTATAACTGTTGAAGCGGCGTAGGTGATCAAATTGGTGTTGTGTCTTGATGATGATACGCGGGGAGGACTTCCACGTCTTGGTTTGAAGAGATCGTCGATTTGTAATCCTTTCTGTCAGAGTATTGCTAAAGACTGTCATTTTGTAATCTTTGCTTTAACTCTTTGACATGTGAAAATCTTCGAATTGTAGCCTTCTGGAAGTCGTCAAATTGTAACTTCCATCATCAGTGTTCGATGGAGACTCAACTATCCATTGTGATTTTTAGACAGCCTACAGAACCCCCTCCAAAGTTTTCGAAAGTTCGCGGTTGACTGGGACGAATTTTCGGAATACTTTGGATCCCAAAACTTTGCTGATTAAATGTATTCCATCGTAGACTGAATAGAGCCTCTCAGGGTTTTAGGCAAATTCCATCGACACCCTCCTTCTTGTTTGCTTTGTCAATAATGGCTTGGACCTCAGCTTGCATGAACAGACTTTCATCCCCAGTTTAGTCAAGAGGACAGCTTCGAAAGACTCTTCTCGATCAGCTTGTCTAGGGTAGAATGATCTCAGCAACCCCTTTGAAGGTGTTATTTATGTGAGTGCAGTCATCAGAACGCATGTCTAAATCATGCGTTCGACT
>NW_017973944.1:0-9490 GCF_001876935.1 Asparagus officinalis
AAAGGGAGAGGCCGTTAAGAGATCGCCGAGATCCGAACGAGTTTGGATACCGAAGGCCAAAACAACGCCCGAGGTAAAAGCAGGTAATATTGCTTTCCAACCTTCGTCAATTTCAGATCCCGAACCTCTGGAAAAGCCCCACCGCAGCGTGGATTTCCCCAAGTTCAAGAATCCTCCGAAGGATCGTATCGGTGCTCTACCCGAGGATCGAGGAAAAGCACTTGTCAAAGGGAGCTGGGGATCGTGGAAGGAGCCGCAAGCCAATACCCGGACTGGGCGTTGAAGGAGCCTCGAGCCAACATCCAGACTGGGGGTCGTGCACGATCTCCTAACAAATCGAACTCTGCAACAACCAGCTCGGCGGTGCGTGCAAAGGACCAAGAGCCCGTCAAGGTTTCACCCTCACAAAGGAGTGATTCCAAACGTGCGACTCTTGCAGAGGCCAATAAGGCAGTGTTCACTCAGAAGAAGACGCGTCAGACAGATGAACGCGTTATACCTGAGAACCCCTGTGAGCAGCCGATAGGTTACTCCGACTGCAAAGTCAGTGAGTTGTACTATCAGGCTGGGGGCGCGAATGAATCTCGAAAGAGAAACACCCGGGAAGCGGATTCTCACTGTCCGTGTACCAAAATTATCAGGGCAGTATTATCAGCCTGTAGCTGCCCCAAGACCGCTCCACAGAGGGTCTCGATATTCGAGGGAATCTCCGATGGAACTACAAAGCCCAAATCAAGGCGTTCCTACCAAAGAGGATCGATTGCTCGAGAGGATGAACCCCTAGAAGTTACCATCAACATGGTCAACAAGGGAAAATCCCCAATCATTTCAGGTGATTCCGACCCTAATTTCTCTTTGGGAAGCAGGGTCGATTCGGGAATAGCTCAGCTTCAGCTAGAAGCCGCCGGATGTAACGACGACCATGGGATCCATGAAAACGTCCATTCCGATGATGAACTCTCGGATTCCTATTCCGCTCTCGCTTCTGACGACACAACGTCTAGCATAGGGCAAGCTCGAGAGGTACTCATGGTCAACACAGATCAGATAGCCAAAATCATTGAAGAGGCCCTGACTAAGCAGAAGGAAATCTTCAAGTTTGAAATGGAAGTGGCTATGCAAGAGATGAGACAAATGCACGACCAACAAATCCGAGCTTTGTCGAACCAGCTAGTTGAGTCCGACCGTCGCACCCAGAACGCTGCAGTCAACAGCGAGCCGGAGGTGGTCGAAATCGTCATGGCCAACGCACCACCCAAGAATACTGGGGGTGGCCCCACTAAAATTAACAGCGCTGGGGGTGGACCCACCAGTGATGATAGCGCTGGGGGTGGCCCCACCAGTAGTGACAACACTGGGGGTGGCCGTATGGTTCCTCTCGAAACTTATCCAAAACAGGATATGGGTGAGGCCGAAAAGATAAAGGAGCTCGAAAGAAAAATCGAAGCCCTGATGTCTACTCGAGAGGTGAAGAGGACCGGCATCCCGTGTCCTTACCCGAGAAAGTGGGATTCGATCCCGTATCCGGCGAAGTTCAACCTGATCAACTTCACGCCGTTCAACGGAAAGGGCTCGCCCACTCAACATCTGATCTACTTCAAGTCTCACTTGGGAGTAATCTCGGGCAACGAGCCTTTGATGGTTCGGTCATTCGTTGGCACCCTTCGCGGGCCCGCCTTCGATTGGTACCGCCGTCTCAAGCCCGGAAGCATCAACAGCTGGGAGGACTTGGAAGGCATGTTTCTCGCCCATTTCTTCGATGATGACACCGAGGTGTCGATCAGGACACTCTTCGACGAGAAACAAAAAGGCGGAGAGTCGGTGGATACCTTCATCAAACGCTTCCGCAATCAGGCAATGAACTGCAGGGATCCCGTCACGGAGGAATTCCTCTTGCAGACTTGTCAGAACAACTTGTCCATTAACATCTTGGACGTGATGGGAATAGAGCCGCTCAATACCTGGAAAGAGTTGAAGGCTCGAGGAGAACAAGCTGAACGCTTCATCAGAAGGCGGAAGGTCGAAAGAAACCAACCAATGGTTGACCCTCTGGATTCGGATCTCGTACCTCATGATGAAGAGGACGTACCTGCAACGGTTATTGACGATGATCAAACGTCACAACAGCAGTCCTGGGAACAACAGGAGAATTCAGACGAGGAGCTCCAAAACGAGTACTCGTTCAAAGACGAAGACGTTCCAGCTATTTTCGAGACCCTTCTCGAAAACAACAAAATCAAACTCCCGCCCATCACGCATCAAGAGGAAGATGGCGATTCTGCGGATCCAACGTACTGCGAGTACCACAGAAGGATCCTCCACCCCACCAAGGAATGCTTTGCTCTCAAGAATAACATCCAGACCTTGGTTGAAGCCGGCGTTATAACGCTAGGGTAAGCCGATTGAAAACGGCAATACTCCAAAGAGTACAAGAGTATAAACTGTTCCTCAATACTCCAAAGAGTACAAGAGTATAAACTGTTCCTCAATACTCCAAAGAGTACAAGAGTATAAACTGTTCCTCAATACTCCAAAGAGTACAAGAGTATAAACTGTTCCTCAATACTCCAAAGAGTACAAGAGTATAAACTGTTCCTCAATACTCCAAAGAGTACAAGAGTATAAACTGTTCCTCAATACTCCAAAGAGTACAAGAGTATAAACTGTTCCTCAATACTCCAAAGAGTACAAGAGTATAAACTGTTCCTCAATACTCCAAAGAGTACAAGAGTATAAACTGTTCCTCAATACTCCAAAGAGTACAAGAGTATAAACTGTTCCTCAATACTCCAAAGAGTACAAGAGTATAAACTGTTCCTCAATACTCCAAAGAGTACAAGAGTATAAACTGTTCCTCAATACTCCAAAGAGTACAAGAGTATAAACTGTTCCTCAATACTCCAAAGAGTACAAGAGTATAAACTGTTCCTCAATACTCCAAAGAGTACAAGAGTATAAACTGTTCCTCAATACTCCAAAGAGTACAAGAGTATAAACTGTTCCTCAATACTCCAAAGAGTACAAGAGTATAAACTGTTCCTCAATACTCCAAAGAGTACAAGAGTATAAACTGTTCCTCAATACTCCAAAGAGTACAAGAGTATAAACTGTTCCTCAATACTCCAAAGAGTACAAGAGTATAAACTGTTCCTCAATACTCCAAAGAGTACAAGAGTATAAACTGTTCCTCAATACTCCAAAGAGTACAAGAGTATAAACTGTTCCTCAATACTCCAAAGAGTACAAGAGTATAAACTGTTCCTCAATACTCCAAAGAGTACAAGAGTATAAACTGTTCCTCAATACTCCAAAGAGTACAAGAGTATAAACTGTTCCTCAATACTCCAAAGAGTACAAGAGTATAAACTGTTCCTCAATACTCCAAAGAGTACAAGAGTATAAACTGTTCCTCAATACTCCAAAGAGTACAAGAGTATAAACTGTTCCTCAATACTCCAAAGAGTACAAGAGTATAAACTGTTCCTCAATACTCCAAAGAGTACAAGAGTATAAACTGTTCCTCAATACTCCAAAGAGTACAAGAGTATAAACTGTTCCTCAATACTCCAAAGAGTACAAGAGTATAAACTGTTCCTCAATACTCCAAAGAGTACAAGAGTATAAACTGTTCCTCAATACTCCAAAGAGTACAAGAGTATAAACTGTTCCTCAATACTCCAAAGAGTACAAGAGTATAAACTGTTCCTCAATACTCCAAAGAGTACAAGAGTATAAACTGTTCCTCAATACTCCAAAGAGTACAAGAGTATAAACTGTTCCTCAATACTCCAAAGAGTACAAGAGTATAAACTGTTCCTCAATACTCCAAAGAGTACAAGAGTATAAACTGTTCCTCAATACTCCAAAGAGTACAAGAGTATAAACTGTTCCTCAATACTCCAAAGAGTACAAGAGTATAAACTGTTCCTCAATACTCCAAAGAGTACAAGAGTATAAACTGTTCCTCAATACTCCAAAGAGTACAAGAGTATAAACTGTTCCTCAATACTCCAAAGAGTACAAGAGTATAAACTGTTCCTCAATACTCCAAAGAGTACAAGAGTATAAACTGTTCCTCAATACTCCAAAGAGTACAAGAGTATAAACTGTTCCTCAATACTCCAAAGAGTACAAGAGTATAAACTGTTCCTCAATACTCCAAAGAGTACAAGAGTATAAACTGTTCCTCAATACTCCAAAGAGTACAAGAGTATAAACTGTTCCTCAATACTCCAAAGAGTACAAGAGTATAAACTGTTCCTCAATACTCCAAAGAGTACAAGAGTATAAACTGTTCCTCAATACTCCAAAGAGTACAAGAGTATAAACTGTTCCTCAATACTCCAAAGAGTACAAGAGTATAAACTGTTCCTCAATACTCCAAAGAGTACAAGAGTATAAACTGTTCCTCAATACTCCAAAGAGTACAAGAGTATAAACTGTTCCTCAATACTCCAAAGAGTACAAGAGTATAAACTGTTCCTCAATACTCCAAAGAGTACAAGAGTATAAACTGTTCCTCAATACTCCAAAGAGTACAAGAGTATAAACTGTTCCTCAATACTCCAAAGAGTACAAGAGTATAAACTGTTCCTCAATACTCCAAAGAGTACAAGAGTATAAACTGTTCCTCAATACTCCAAAGAGTACAAGAGTATAAACTGTTCCTCAATACTCCAAAGAGTACAAGAGTATAAACTGTTCCTCAATACTCCAAAGAGTACAAGAGTATAAACTGTTCCTCAATACTCCAAAGAGTACAAGAGTATAAACTGTTCCTCAATACTCCAAAGAGTACAAGAGTATAAACTGTTCCTCAATACTCCAAAGAGTACAAGAGTATAAACTGTTCCTCAATACTCCAAAGAGTACAAGAGTATAAACTGTTCCTCAATACTCCAAAGAGTACAAGAGTATAAACTGTTCCTCAATACTCCAAAGAGTACAAGAGTATAAACTGTTCCTCAATACTCCAAAGAGTACAAGAGTATAAACTGTTCCTCAATACTCCAAAGAGTACAAGAGTATAAACTGTTCCTCAATACTCCAAAGAGTACAAGAGTATAAACTGTTCCTCAATACTCCAAAGAGTACAAGAGTATAAACTGTTCCTCAATACTCCAAAGAGTACAAGAGTATAAACTGTTCCTCAATACTCCAAAGAGTACAAGAGTATAAACTGTTCCTCAATACTCCAAAGAGTACAAGAGTATAAACTGTTCCTCAATACTCCAAAGAGTACAAGAGTATAAACTGTTCCTCAATACTCCAAAGAGTACAAGAGTATAAACTGTTCCTCAATACTCCAAAGAGTACAAGAGTATAAACTGTTCCTCAATACTCCAAAGAGTACAAGAGTATAAACTTCTCTTGTTTGTTGGTAGAGATGAACCCGGAATCGGAGAGGAAGAATTTTATATTCTATCTCCTGGTCTCTTGTTTGTTGGTAGAGATGAACCCGATGATGGAGAGGAAGAATTTTATATTCTATCTCCTGGTCTCTTGTTTGTTGGTAGAGATGAACCCGATGATGGAGAGGAAGAATTTTATATTCTATCTCCTGGTCTCTTGTTTGTTGGTAGAGATGAACCCGATAATGGAGAGGAAGAATTTTATATTCTGTCTCCTGGTCTCTTGTTTGTTGGTAGAGATGAACCCGATGATGGAGAGGAAGAATTTTATATTCTATCTCCTGGTCTCTTGTTTGTTGGTAGAGATGAACCCGATGATGGAGAGGAAGAATTTTATATTCTATCTCCTGGTCTCTTGTTTGTTGGTAGAGATGAACCCGATGATGGAGAGGAAGAATTTTATATTCTATCTCCTGGTCTCTTGTTTGTTGGTAGAGATGAACCCGATGATGGAGAGGAAGAATTTTATATTCTATCTCCTGGTCTCTTGTTTGTTGGTAGAGATGAACCCGATGATGGAGAGGAAGAATTTTATATTCTATCTCCTGGTCTCTTGTTTGTTGGTAGAGATAAACCCGATGATGGAGAGGAAGAATTTTATATTCTATCTCCTGGTCTCTTGTTTGTTGGTAGAGATGAACCCGGAATCGGAGAGGAAGAATTTTATATTCTATCTCCTGGTACAAAGGAAATTTAAATTGGGATTTCTATTCAGAGAATCTGAATAAGGTTTGATCAATTGAGATTGGAAGCAATCTTAACTTTTATAGTTTTGATTGCACAAATCGAAGCTGGACCTCTCGTTCATGGAAGGAATCGAAAGGGGATTTTGGTTTTGGTCCTAACTGTAGTAAGGTTTGACCAAGTTGGAGTTTTGAGACGATCCTAACTGTTTAAAGGTTTGATCGTTCAATTTGTGGACCTCTCGTTCATGGAACGAATCGAGAGGGGATTTTGGCTTTGGTCCTAACTGTTTAAAGGTTTGACCAAGATGGGAATTTGAGACGATCCTAACTGTTTAAAGGTTTGATCGTTCAATTTGTGGACCTCTCGTTCATGGAACGAATCGAGAGGGGATTTTGGCTTTGGTCCTAACTGTTTAAAGGTTTGACCAAGATGGGGATTTGAGACGATCCTAACTGTTTAAAGGTTTGATCGTTCAATTTGTGGACCTCTCGTTCATGGAACGAATCGAGAGGGGATTTTGGCTTTGGTCCTAACTGTTTAAAGGTTTGACCAAAGGAGGGTTTGAGAGGGAAGATTGATCCAACGAAGTGATCGAATCTCATCTCAGCAAATGAATATTCGGAAATCACCGTGGGGATGTAGTGTTTAACACTTTGTTTGTAATGATCGGGTTATTCCTAAGAAAATTACATATAGCATTCTTTCGGGAACTTCCGTTACATGAACCATCCACCCCCAGCTTTTTCTTGTGAAACTGAGTTTATCATTATGTTTAGCTATATGATCGGGTTATCCTTAAAAGTACCATGCATGGCATTCTTCAGGAACTTCCCGTGAAAGAAAGGAAATAGTTTAGACTCATATACCTGTTGGAGTATTAAGGAGCAGTTTATACTCGTATACTTTTCGGAGTGAGGGGAAACAGTTTATACTCGTGTACCCAATGGAGTTTTATGGTCGTCTTTACTCGACTTCTTTCGTCGTTATGACGCCGGAGTCAATTAGGGCTTGGATCTTGTTTTTGAGTCCAAAGCAAATCTCAGTGGGATGAAGAACCCTTCTGTGGTACGCACAGTAATTTGGATCCATAATCATTTTAGCACCATCCTGATCTTTAATAGGTGGTAGCTCGATTTTGTCATTAGCGAGGAGGTATTCCAAGATGGCTGGAGCTTCATCATCTTCGAAAGAATATTCCTTTTGAAACCTCGGATCGAGAGTCGCATTCTCAATGATTGCAGATGTCATTGGTTGGCCTCTCTCAGCTTTCTTTCTTTTAAGAAAGTGCTCAGCTTGTTCACCCCGAGATTTTAACTCCTTCCAAGTTGTGGATGGCACGACCCCCAGAGCTTCCAGGACATCGATGGAGAGGTTATTGTGGCATGTTTGCAGGATGAACTCCTCTGTAATAGGATCTCTGCAATTCATCGCCATGTTACGGAAACGCTTGACAAAATTGTCGACTGACTCTCCGTCTTTTTGCTTCTCATCCAAAAGAGTTCCGATTGACACTTCGGTGTCATCATCGAAGAAGTTGCTGAGGAACAAACTTTCCATGTCATCCCAGCAATTGATGCTCCCTGGCTTGAGCCGTCGGTACCAATCGAAGGCGGGCCCACGAAGGGTGCCAACGAATGACCGGATCATTAAGGCCTCGTTTCCAGAGATTATGCCCAAATGAGACTTGAAATAAATCAAGTGTTGAATCGGCGAACTCTTCCCTTCAAACGGTGTGAAGTTAATCAGATTGAATTTGGTCGGGTATGGTATTGAATCCCATTCCCTCGGATAAGGACATGGAATACCCGTCTTCTTAACTTCTTGAGCCGTCATCAAAGCATTGATTTTGTCTTCAAGTTTTTGCATTTTCCCGTCATCGTCTTCATTTCTTTCTGAATGATGTCGAGTAAAGATAATTGGACCACCCCCAGTGAGAGGTGCTATTGAACCACCCCCAATATCGTTATTGGGAGGATCCGTTAAACCACCCCCAGCGTTATTGTCATTGGGAGGTGTATCAGCCATAATGACTTCATCCACCTCTGGATCACTGTCCTCTACAACATTCCGAGTGTGGTGGCTGGATTCAAGTCGCTGATTGGACTCAGGAGGTTGAGGCTGTTGAGTTAACAGTTCTCTCATTTGTTGGATAGCCAACTTCATTTCTGTCTTCACTTCAGCTCTAATTTCTTCACGTTGTTTGGCTAGAGCTTCCTGAAGTATTTGAGTGAACTGATCAGCAGTGATTGTGAATACTTCTCTGATTTGTCCTGTGCTAGACATTGTATCATCAGAAGCGATTGCAGAATAAGTGTCCGAGAATTCATCCTCCGAGGACATTCCTTCTTGCATTCTCTTGTAGTCTCTGCGTCTGATAGCTCCTAATTGGAGTCGAGACATCCTTTGAGCAATTCTTGGATTGACTTTTCCTTTCGGGGAAAAGTCGGGATTTGAGTCACTTGAATGCTGTTTAGACTTTCTTCTATCAGCTACGTTGATGGTGACTTCAGGGAATTCATCATTTTGGGCAGCTGATTTTCTTTTGCGGAAATGTCTCAGCTTAGGCTTTGATAATGCAGAGACTTTTCGTGGGATGATTTCTCGTTTGAAACAGTCACATTCTGATAATGCTGTTTTGACGAGTCGTGCACAGGAATAACGAGAGTTTATCTCTCGAATAACTCTCTTTCGAAAATTATTCACAACCTCAATTTGATAATACGATTCATTGGTATGATTGCCAAAAAATCGTATCGTCTGTTGGTATGATCTCCCAGGTATGACGATATCATTTGGTGAATGCGTCTTCTTCTGGGAGTATAAAACCTTGTTGGCATTCTCAGGACAATTTATTTTTGTCTTTAAGCGATCCAAGGTTATGTTGGGAGTCGCACGTTTAGAACCACCCCCTTGTGGGTATGGAGTCTTAACGGGCTCCGAATGCTAATTTTGCATAAGTCCAGACTTCAGAATCCAAACTTGGCGGAGTTTTGGTGATTCTTTGGTCACCGTTTCCTTCCTCCTTTCTCGTCTTTGTTGTAAGAGAGCACGGGCATGAACAACGTTTGCACGACGTTTTTGTATACGTTCTTGGAGGGTCGAACGAGCCCTTTTGACGAGTGTCCATTCCTCCGTTGTGAATTGTGCAGAAACGTGAATAGTTCGTCGTTGCGTTGAACGAACCACTTGTTGTTTCCTCGACTCTAAGTCCGCATAATAACGAACTCCGTCGGTTTGTTCAAATGCCTTAGCTATTTGACGAGTACAACGCTGACGCTGTCTCTGACGAGCTCTTTTCGTCAATGTCGTCGGGCTTTGATTCCATGACTCTTCAATTAGATAAGAGCCATTTTGAGCAGAGGTGTTGCGAGTGAAATTCTCAGCAACAATCA
>NW_017973945.1:0-6317 GCF_001876935.1 Asparagus officinalis
AGAATCACCTCGAATTCAAGAGTTTTTTTTTTTTTGTGCCCATTTTTCGCACTCTTCTTTTGCAAATATTTTTTTTTTGTTTATGTATATATTTTTTTGAAAAATATGTAAATCAAGACAATTTGAAAAATTATTTTCAACTCTAAGTTAGGCATGCAAAAATTTCATTATTTTAAATAAAAGTCCAAGTTAAGGCTTAAGTAAAGTATACTACTTTGAAAATCATTTCTTAAGAAATTTATTTAAAGTTATCATAAAAAGTGAACTTAAGTAAATAACCAACTAGGGATTAGAAAATTTCAAATTTATCAAATAAATCAATTATTACATAACTCTATCAATTGACAAAAATGCAACTAAAAATGTAAAATAAAGAGAGAAAAAAATAACTAAGTCCCACCCCCACACCTAAATTTTACATTGTCCTCAATGCAAACTCTATGATGCATAAAGTAAAGCAGATAAGAAGTGAAGCACTTACATTTGGTCGGCTGATAAAAATCTGCAATTACCTTTGGTCTGAGGAGGAGGAAATCAAACATTTATTCTTTTCTTGTTTTTTTCTTTTTTTTCCTTTTTTCTTTTTTTTTCTTTTTTTTTCTTTTTTTTAACAACTGAACAAGAAACTCCCACATGAGAGAAGAATAAAATCTTTTTATTATTCTGAAATAAACAAAATAAACAATGTAGAATGAAATATTCAACATGAAGAGTTCATGTTCTACATTGAATCCTACCTTACTGTTGAAAATTCTTCCCCGGATTTTAAACAAATTCAGAATGATATAATCAATAATGTGAATTTTCAAGCATTTCGGGGTGTTCAGTAATTCTTGCAACAAGGTAAGGTAGGTATTATTGGTGTCATGCATTTTGTATTTCTTAATGAACTTAGACTCTTGTACTGTGAAGTTTTGTTTTCTAACAACCAATTCTTCTGTGAAGTTCTGAAAATTTGGTTGTTGATTATTCTCCAAGAATCTAAGTTCATCAAGAAAGAGTTCTTCAAAATTTAATTCAAAGCAGCAAATGTTTAACACAGTTTTATTATTCTCAAGGACCTGATCTGCTTCTTCTAAAAACTCTAACTCTTCATCAAAAATTTCCTCAAAACTTAAATCACACTCTTCTTCTTCTTCTTCTTCTGATCTTTCCTGAATGTAGTTTATTTCTAGAGGCTGATTATTTGGTTGGTCCCCTGGATTAAAAATGTTGAGATCAGCAGTCAAATTCCCAAAGGACAGCTTCATTTGACCAGTTCTACAGTTGATGAGAGCATTAGAAGTGGCTAAGAACGGTCGTCCTAAGATGACAGGTGTCTGTCCTTTGGGATTGGAAACAGGCTGTGTTTCCAAGACTACAAAATCTACTGGAAAAATAAAATCTCCAACCTTAATCAGAACATCCTCTAACTCACCCATAGGGACCTTGACAGATCTATCAGCCAACTGTAAGGTGCATTTGGTTGGGTTCAGTACACCTAGACCCAATTGCTGATAGACTGAATATGGAAGCAAATTGACACTGGCCCCTAAGTCTAAAAGCGCCTTATCAATGTGAGTATTACCAATGATACATGAAATGATGGGGGAACCTGGATCTTTACGTTTCAAAGGTATGGGATTTGACAGCATTTCACTGATATTGGCGGCTAAAAAGACTTTCTTTGGAACATTTATTCTCCTCTTCTTAGTGCACAATTCTTTTAAAAATTTAGCATAAGATGGAATTTGTTCAATTACATCTAAGAGAGGAATGTTGACCTTAACCTGCTTGAATGTCTCTAGGATTTTCTCCTCCTGAGGAGAGTGTTTCCTAGACCTGAGTCTATCTGGAAAGGGAGCAACCGGTCTAAATCTATCAAAAGCAGGCTCAGGTTCGGGTTCAGGTTCTTGGTCATCTGAGGGGAGTGATTGTTGAATAGATTCATCAGAAGGAGAAGGAGAAGGAATTTGTACAGGATCAAGAGTTTGACTTGGCGGAGTTCTCACTTGATTATCGACCTGTCTACCTGACCGAAGTGAATGGATTGCATTCACTTGAGCTTCATAGGATGAACTGCATCCTGTGTTATTAGGGTTGACCACGGGTTGACTCGGAAATTTTCCTTTCTCTCTTTCACTCACGGCACTAGCTAGTTGACCAAGTTGGGATTCTAATCTAGCTATAGCTTGAGTGTTGGAGTTGAGCATTTGTCCGGTTGATTGCATGAAGGAATTCAACGTGCTAGATGTTTGAGTCAACATATTCGTGGTTTGAGTAGAGGCCTTAATTATGGTTTCTAAACCCCTTTCCAAGACATTGAGACGTTTATCCTGATCTGGATTGTGAGGAGTCTGAATTACAGCTTGATGAAGAGGAGACTGATTTTGATACGGCAGATTGGGTTGTTGAAATTGTGAATGAGAATTGAATGGAACTGTGTTTCCCCTAGGAAAATGTTGGGTCGAAGCGGGAGTGAAATTTTGAGTTCCGGGAGAATTTCCTAGATTCCATGCAAAGTTGGGATGATTTCTCCAACCTGGATTGTAGGTTGGAGAAAATGGATCATTTCTAGGGTGCTGGAATGCAGCGTTCATCTGTTCTAATGAATGATTGTTTCCTAAGAGAGGGCATTCCTCTGAAACGTGGGTAGGAGACTGACAATTATGACATCCTGGGAAAGAAACATGATTGAGTTGAGCTGGAGCTCGTTCCTTAATTTCTAAGGCTTCTAACCTCCGCAGAATTGTCGCCATCTTCGCTTCAGAAGCAATGTTTGACTCCAAGGAAAGACCACTAGACTTAGAATGGGGAACTGATGAAACCCTGTCATCGCACTGTTCCCATTGCATTGTTTTTTCAGAAAGACTCTCCAAAAACTCCCAAGCTTCATCAGCATTTTTCCTCATAAAATCCCCGTGGCACATTGATTCTAAGGAAGTTTTTGCAGAATAATCTAATCCCTCATAAATTATTTGGCACAATCGCCATTTCTCTAAACCGTGATGAGGACATTGGATGAGAAGATCTTTAAATCGGTCAAAATACTTCCAAAAAGGTTCTCCCGGGATAATTTTAAAGTTTTGAATGCTGTTCCTAAGCTTTACCGTTTTATGAATAGGAAAAAATTTCTTAAGAAAAACGGTGACAAATTCATCCCAAGTTGAGATGGAATTTGTTGGTAAGCTGTACAGCCATTTTTTAGCTTTATCCTTAAGAGCAAATGGAATAAATCTAAGCTTAACCGCATCTTCATTTAATTCTCTCATTTTAATCATAATACACACTTCCTCAAATTCCGAAATAAAAATATATGCGTCTTCTGTTTCATTACCAAGGAATTTGGGAAGCATGTTTATGTATTGCGGTCTAAGCTCAAAACTTATTCCATTTGTTTCGGGGAGCCTAATGCATGAGGGGATTGCATTCCTAATGGGATAGCACATATCATGAAGAACGGGTGGATTAGGATGCTCCATTTCTATGATTGGTTCAAAGCGAATTAATCGATGTGTATTATCCCTAATCCACTGTTGCATACACCAAAATATTTCTTTTTATTATTTTTTTTATTTTTTATTTTTTTTCAAAAAAAGAAAGAAAATTAGTTTTTTTTTAGAAGATAAAGAAAAAGAAAAATCCTAACTGAAACAAATCAAAACAATCACTTTTCAATCAACTCTAATTCTAGGGTTTAGCCTAACTCAACTAGACCAGCTCCTAACCAAAAACTCCTACAGTGAAAAGATCAAAGTTTTACCCAGGTAGTTAGCCAGGTAAGGATAGTACTAGAGGGTGATCAAAGATCAATTAAGTACCTCTTTCCTTGCGGAGCGCTTTACGCAACCCCTAAACCTTGCCTTAGACACCAACTAATCTGAGAAAACTTAAACCGGTTCACTTAAGGATTTCTTGTTCCTTATTGAGCTCGAATCCTTAGGGGCCAACGTCTAATGAGTTTTATTAGGCTTGGGTGGTGTAGTGAGGAATTAGTGATTTTTGGGCTAAGGAAAGGGTGATGAAATCCCTCACCTTATCTTGATTATGGGGTTTTGCCCTTAAAAATATTTTTAAGTGTGTGTCAAATCAAGATGCTCAAATCACTTGGTGAATTCCTACACTATATGAAATGCAACCCTATGAATTAAAAGCAACTAAAAAGGATGGAAAAGAAAAATCTTTTTTTTTAATTAGGGTTAACAATCAAACAAATGAGAAGGGGGGATTTGTTTGAATTTATTATCTTGTTAGTAAATGTCAAAGTGGAGGATGAATTTTATTATGGTCAACAAAAAATAAAATCTCTTCTTCTTTTTTAAGTCCTAATTGTCTCTAATTGTGAAGAAGTAGCTAAAGGGTGGAATTAAAAACTAGAAAGAGGACTTACCTGAAAGCAAATCTTCAAATCCTAGCTCTCCAATCCGCGATCTTCAAGCTCCAAGCGTTTCCTTCACAAAAAACACACAAGTTAAAGAACCAAAATAATTAAAACCTACTTAAGCACCTTCCCCGGCAACGGCGCCAAAAACTTGATGCGGCATAAACATGTACCAAAAAGGTTGCAAGTGCACAACCGTGTCAAGTTATAGTATTTAAGATATCGATCCCACGAGGAAGGTGTTTTGTAGGAGAAAATATAAAATCGGTTCTTATGTTGTGTGCGTGACAAGTAGGAGTGATAAGTGAATGTGATTGTGGAGAGATAGAGAGAGTGGAAGTGATAGTGTGTAAATCGGCACGAGATATAAGTGAGAGTGGATGTGACAAAGAATGAATATGATCAATAAGGCAAGAAGGAAAAGGAAAATAAAAATCAAGAATAAAGAAAATAAAATTCAAGAATAAAAGAAAATGCAAGAAATTAAAGATGGTGGATTCAATTATAGATATGGGTAATCTACAATTGAACCCACTTCTTAGAAAAGGGTGATTCCCTAGAGGGTTCTAGCCTAAAGGCGAATCAAACAAAATAAAAATAAACAAAAAGAAAAACTAAACCCAAGAGGGTTCTAGCCTCAAGGTGAATAGTATAAGAAATTAAAATCTAACTACAAAATAAATTGCAAAATCTAAACTACAAAATAAAATTGCAAGAATTAAATGCAAGAAATTAAATCTATTCTATAAGCATGAAATAAATCTAAGGCAAGAGGGTTCTAGCCTCTTGGCTATTTAACAAGAAAATAAAATCTAAACTACAAGCATAGAAATAAATCTACACTAATAAGCAATAAAAAGGAAATAAAAGAGAAAAAGGAAAGAAAATGCAAACCTCTAAATAATTCTTCATCTCCATCTTCATCATCCAACAAAGAGAAGAAATATTTAAAGTGGTGAAAAAATTATTATTATTAATTGCAACTAAAGTTACAATTTTGGAAGGCCTTCTCAATTAAGAGTAGCCCTCCTCTCCAAAAGGAGTTTACAAAATTTTCACACCTCTAACCCCTCACTCTCTACCCCTATTTATAGTAAACATCAGTGAATGAGAGCCATTGGATCAAACTTGAGCCCCAAGACAAGCAAAATCAGCCATTGACGCGCGCTACAGTAATCTGGCATCGATGCAGGCATCGATGCAGGTATCGATGCCAGCATCGATGCCCACATCGATGCCGACATCGATGCCCACTATTTCCAAATTCTGATTTCACGGATAGCTTCGTCTCGTCGAGATAGGCGATTTTCATATATTATATGTTAAATTCCGCCTTCCGGATTGAGAGATATTGTCGTTTCTTTGCAGCCAACTATCTTGATACATTTTTTTTTCATATTTAATTTTTTTATTTTCTCCGGCTTCTACAGGCTACACGACTTCATTCTGGGCTTTTGGATAATTTGGAAATTGATTTTCCAATGTGCTTCTTTGCTTCATTTCTTCATTTAATCAATGGGTTTTTGTTGAGAGATGAGAGTTTGAGATTTATTCTTCATTAACCTGCAATTAAAGATAAAAAAAATTATTAGTAGTACATTTATTCATATAAAATAGATAATGAGGGTATAAAACTGTAATAAAATATGATTATCATGCGATGATTAGTTATCTAATCTTATTCGAACGTTATATCTCCCTAAAACGATCGAAGATAGTGGCCTACCATGTCATGTGTCTCTATTCTAATCACAGTCGTTATACTCCCATGTCACAGAGCGACTTGATTATTTCAACATCGTCATTTATGCAAATGACGCTGTTTATTGATAGTGGCCTATCATGCGATGTGTCTCTGTTCTAATCACAGTCGTTATACTCCTATGTCAGTGAACTACTTGATCATTGTTAGACCCTAGAGGGGGTGATTAGGGTCTTATGCTAATCTAATCCGATT